>NC_056736.1:686776281-686906281 GCF_019279795.1 Protopterus annectens | reverse complement strand
GTGTAACTAACAACATTTTAAGTGTATTAGAGCATTGAAGTCAGTAACTAGTGCCAACTCTTTTGTGTTTCAGACTTCATCTCCTTCTTCATATGTGTTCTAATACATATAACTGTGTAACTAGCAACATTTTAAGTGTATTAGAGCATTAGTTGACATATATCCCTATTTGTACCCACAGTGTGGCATACTTTGTCCAGACTTCTTGCATTAACAGGTTGTGTGGTATGATATTAATACATTTCCTGTACTGTTGACTAATTTTGCTGCATGATATGTTTGTGAAAACTTCAGGTTATGTATATCCACCATGGTTTAGTGGCAAATCACTTTGTGTATGGAGTGCAGGGTCCTGGGTTTGAGCCTTGGAGAGGCAGTTTATTTTGTTGCTGGGCAGAACAAGGGACGTTTGCTACAGAGTGATTAAGGCACTTTTAAGCAGTTGTAACCGGGTTTCCATGGGTTTGTGTGATGGTTAGCACTGCCAACCTCTGCTTACATTTTCTTACAGTCAGTTTGCTTCAAATTTTTCAACCTGTGTAGGCATGGCTTACCCTCATGCAAACCTGCGCAAACCCACTTACCGCTGCTTAACAGTGCTTACTGCCACTTACCCCCATGCTAACTCCTTTAAAAGAAAAGAAAAAAGGGTTGATAAGAAAGTGGTGAAAAATGGGGCACAAAGAGGGAAAGACAGTAGGGAAAATAGCTAGGCATGTGCAGGAAGGGTATAGGAAAGGTCCATAGCTGCCCATTTTTTTTGGCAGCAACAGCTGTGCATATACACTACATTTGCAGGTACATTTGGACCCTCAAACCCCTGGGAATGGGGTGAGGACAACATATATTCATTGTGAAGCTAATTAGACCAGATTACATGTGTCCTGTGGACACGTGTGCAAAATGGACAGCTACGTATGGGGCGAGATTTTTTTGTGGGAACAGATTGCCCTTTTCTTTCTTTTTTAGGTGAGAGTGGGATGTTGGGGAGGAGTAGTAGGTGTATTTGGGGAGGGTGGTTGGGTAGGTTAACAGGCAAGACACACAAGATACATACAGGGCCGGTATATGACACATGTGGGGGGTAAACACCTTGGACGGGGAGGGGTGTTTGGAAGTCGCAAGCCCATAAGCCCCCAACTGGTAATAGTGGGAATGAGGTCTCCACCCATGGGCAGTCACCACTGCACCTTCACAGCCCCAAAGGTGGCTGTGCTGAGGGCTGTGTAGGAGGGGCAGGCTCACCCTCTAATAGTGCCACTCTGCCCTCAAGCTGGCGTAGCCGCTCTCGATCCTCCAGATTGAGCTCCCTACACACCACGACCTGGACCTGTTGACAGGTGACAGGTTCCCCTACATGCCCACTCCAAGGGGGTGAGCCCGATCCCCTGCAACGGTTCCTCCCGAAGGTGGCACAGGGCCCACAGAGGAGGAGATCCCAGGCTGGGCCCCAGATGTGCTGGTACCTGGTGCCATGGCCAGCTGAGGTGGGACAGGTGGGTCTGCTGGGACCGGCCTTTCCATATGAGCTGTGTTGTCGCAGGTTTATGGTAGATATAGGTTAGTAACAGTTACAGCATTCAGGATTAGTTATAACAGCATGCATAGGTATTCCTATTTTCCGACACACCAGATTTAACACAGTTGCAGAGCAAGCAGAACACATGCATATATGGAACAACAGTGGCCATTACAGGAGCATGCGGGTTTCATTGATGGCAACAGGCTACCAATATGGGTGTATTTTAACATGGCACATGCATAGAAACAAATGTGAATATTTATAAACCATTAGGAAATATTTCCCAAAAAAGTTTGGAGTGTACACATACCAGTTGAGGAGTGTCATTGGATTATTATGTACATATTGGGGTGAGAGAGAGGGTTCAATTAACAACTAATATATCCTTGTAGTTTTCACAACATTCTTAGTCACTGCAGTGATCTTTCCCTTACATGTATTATTATACTACACAATGGCCTTATATTGTACACTGGTATGTTTATAGATTATTATATACGTGACCTGTGTCCTACATACAGGTGTGACAGGCTGCAAGTGTTAATGCAACATATGTTGATAATTGCTGTCATACACTTTGGGTGAGGTGCTAGACTGACAAATTTGTTTTCATATACATTCTCTGAATGTGTACACGTTTGACTATCATTTATATGTCATTGACAGCTGCCTACATTTCTTGGATCATCACACTGAATTTTCAGGGGAACAGGGTACCAAGCTGGTGATATGGGCCATTTATCTGGACATGCTGGACAGATTGGAACAGTTGTGGGGTATAAATATGCATACAACCTACAATTTGAACATTCAAGCAAATTCTGTACAGTTGGGTGTAATTATGCATACAGCTTTCTATCTGAACATTGTATCACAGTCTGTACAGTTGTGGGGTATGATTATGCATATAACGTAGTAGTTCCCAGGAGTCAAACCCCTGCTGTGTGTGACAGAAAATTATTGCTAACATCACAGTTCACTGTGCTATCAGGGAATTGATGTAAAATGTTTGACTGTTTCCTATCTAAGTCTCCCTAACTAGTACGATATGACTGACCTCTTGGCACTTCCAACATTGTTATGCAGGACGTCATACCCATTTTATTTGCATACCACGGTGTGGGTGACACTGCTTAAGATACAACAGTACTATTTATAGTATGGAACAGATTGCAAACATATGAGAGAAGAGTAAACAGAAGCACTCCAGGGGTTATACCTTTATTCACAGACTATTAACACATTTATTTCTACTTGTACAACACTTTCTAAGGCTCTTATATTCTTTGTTATGATAGTACATGCAGACTGATTATTAACCTGCCTCACGATGCAGCCTTTGCAGCCTAGCATCATAGGCTTGCTGGTTCACAGCCTGCTCATCTGCAGCTGTCAGAGAAATGCATTGATATTTAGCCATACCTATCCATAGTATACACAAGCTAGGTAATTATTTACTACTTAGTAGAATGTGTACTTAGTACTGGGGCATTGACTATCTGCCGAGACTCCCAGGTTCACTGTTCCAGGACATCCCCCTCCACCGCTTCAGGTCAGCATGGTGGTGCCTGATCTGCTCACCAGTCCAGGGGATACCTGTGGCACTCATGAGGTCACGGGCAAGACTGTCCCAGGCCTCCATTTTGTACTGCAAGCCCTGGTACTGGCCCTGCAGTAGTCTCTGATTATGGTGCTTTACCATGAGCCATACCATGAATTTTGACTCCTGGATGCCCCAATGCTGCGCTCTGAATTGAGTGCCTTCATCCACACCAGCCATTCTGCCTACAGTAAGAAGCTACAACCAGTTACGAGACGTATTCCTGCCTGTGGGGTTTAAATATGGCCAATTTCCTGCACTTTGCCATGATTGGCCAGTTTTGAAAAGGCTAACCTATTGGCACACCTGCTTACATAAGGTTGGCACTGTTTAAAGAGGTATACTACTAGGCAGATTGAATTGGCTCCCCTACACATTGCTTACACTTACTAACATGGGCTGTGCTGTGGTTAGCATTGCTTCATAGTTGATTATCACTATATCTGCCATTTGGCAATGATTTATTCTTAATTACAGGTTATATATGTGTCTGGTATCCGTGATTCATGTGTACATACACTGTATGGGGACCTGGGGACTTCTACACTTTATTGCAATAACACCTCAAATCTATGCTTTCTACAGTACTCCAGTTCACATATTTACATTATGTAGCAGGTTATATCACTTCACACTGTACATAGATTCAGTTCACATGTTTGGTTTGATTTTCCTGTGGTGAAGATTAGTTTGTTGATACCTCATTCATATCCATTGCTATGATGGCTTATTGGTTAACTACTGTGACTATAGTGTACAGGGTCCTGAGTTTCAGCCTTTCTGAAGCAGTTTATTTTGTTGCTGGGCAGAACATGGGCCATTGGATCCAGAGTGATTAAGGCACTTTAAAACAGTTGTAAGCAGGTTTGCAAGGGTTTGCGTGACGGTAAGCACTGCTAACCTTCGATTACAGTTTCTTACAGTCAGCTTCTACTTTGCTTAATCTGTGTAGGCAATGCTTACCCCCATGCAAACGCACTTAAACATGCTTACTACTGTTTATTTGTGCTTATACCTGCTTACTAGTGCCTTATTCATTATGACACTGACACTTCACATGTGCATTTAATGCAGTGCTCCAGTTCACATTTAAATGTTATTATGTAAGTTATACGGCAATACGTTGTTAAAATATGTTCATATACAGATTTCACATGGAAAATGATACGTACTGCAGTGGGACTCGAACCAGGAATGCCTGTTCATTAGGTGGATGCTCTAACCACTACACTATTGCTGTGCTGCTTCATTTGCATATATATTCCTTGTTATCCTCTTTAGCCTTTTCAGCTGCTTTAACCATAGCTAAGAAATGGGCAAGCCCGTGCACCTACGGTTAGCTGTACTCGGGGTTTTAAAAAAATAAATAAAAGGGTTTTTTTATTTTTTAATATTTGTTAACTGGGAAAGTCCAACTTGGAACAAAGCTAATTTTCAGAGGAGGCCTGGGGAGAAAGGCTCCAGATGCATGTCTTTTTAATGTAGGAGGAAACCGGAGCAAACCCACATGAATACAGGGAGGACATGCAGACTCTGCACAGAAGCCACCCCAGCCAAGAATTGAACTAGAGAACCTCTTGCTGTGAGGTGACAGTGCTACTGCTGCACCACTGCGCCATCCAAAATTCCAAAAAAATTCCAAAAAAAAATAAAATAAAAAATAAAAATAAAAGAGTTTCTCCATTTTACTTAAATGTACTGTTGCTGTTGAACACATGGGGGCTATTGGTGGGGATATACGGACATCTATGAGCAGTTTTGCTCATTTATTTATGCATTCTTCTGTTCTACTTTGCAGGGGCATGTTTATTCTGTGAGGTCTGCTCTCAGACATGTTCCCTGCACTCATCCACGCTACGTGTAGCATTAGGAGTTCAGGCAGCACGCCTTCAATAATATGCATGGCACGCTGCCATCCTCCTCTTAAACTGCCACTTCCATGCAGGACTAGATTAGTCCTGCACGGAAGATTAGTAAATCTGGGGGACAGTATTTTCAGATACAGCTCTCTGCACCAAGTGCAATTTTCCTTAAGAACACACAGGGAGCACACTCCAGACCTGGGCCCAAACAAGACTCCACACTGACCACTTTTGAGCTCTTTGTCCCTGTTCCAAGTAGCTGATGTCTGATTTGCACACACACACACACACACACACACACACACACACACATACACACACACACACACACACACACACACACACACACACACACACACACACACACACACACACACACACACACACACACACACACACACACACACACACACACACACACACACACACACACACACACACACACACTAATAAACTAATAAATCAGAGGTATGTAGTCCACAACCTTGTGTGATATAACAGCATGTACCTCACTCACATCAGAATTACAAATACATAACAGCAGCCACTGTGCCCAAAGCCTGTGACTGGACTACAGAAGGACAAAGAGACACATATAAGGGGAAGGGGAACCACTGGCCAGACAAATGGAGAATGTGCACACCAGAACAAATTGTGTAGTAACATAGGTGCCATGCAGTGTATGGAATCAGTAAACATCACCTGCATATACACAACACACACCCATGTAGGTAGAAGTCTGCAACAAAACATAAACCCAAACAATGGACACCTCTGAGGCAAAAGCACATGAAAACTCCACAAACCTACACACCACAGACCATGTAGACTCTACACACCAGGGTCAGCCCAAACCCAAAACACCTACCCTACACAGACAGGCTAACAACACTGTCCCACTACCATGTTCCATACAGACTTTGTTGAGGTGACACCTGTCTGGCATACAAAGCAATTCAGACTCTGCCTTGCTGTGGACTGTTGCACATTTGGAACTGAAGGCCCACTCCATCAACCTGTAAGTGCAGCATCAACCTGGGCTGTGATATCAGTATGGCTTGTTGGTGTGACAGATACATGTACCACACACTGCTCCATCCGTGGAATACACTCCCTGTCAATGGCAAGCCAAGTGCCTCAGTACCCCTAATGATGTGATCCCTGTATAAGTGTACGGGGAACACAAAATACAGTCCTGTGATTCTACCTGTGTCCCTGATGGACAGGGGCTCAGTGTGCTGACATGTCATAACATGGACTACACTATTGTCTGTGTGGGTTATAAGGGCTTAAGAGCCAATACCCTACTAATATCATAGCAACCTATCAACCTAAACACAACTGTCTGTCAGTAGTTCACCACATTACTCTGTACTGCTCTGCCACTGAAATACCTGGAAGTCGCAGTGCAATGTGGAACATCCTACACATATAATGGACATTTCTACACAGTAGAATGCACTCTGTACCCACACCCATATCTCTCAACCTCTGAAAGCAAGACATCTGGATAAGGTCATAAATAAAAGTGGGACTAAGGCCCAATGATAGGCACATGTTGTAAATATTGCCCTTACATACTGATAAAGTTGGTCGAATAATGGGTTTTGCATTAGCAGGACTTGTCTGAAGGTTATGAAGTCTGAAACACTAATGTCTGTCATTATTTTGTAACATCAGGTCTTCAATTATATGCAACTAACTTGCCATAAAAACACAAGTTTATGTAGAATAGACAAAACTTCTAGACAAACACCTGGACAATCTGCCAAAACCTGTACACTTGAGAGATATGGCCACACCAGGATATGACTTCTCAGGTAAGAGGAATACCACACAAGCAGGAGATCTCCAGCCAGTATATCACCAAGTTGCTGGACTGTTTACACAGCTTCATCAGCCAACCAGCTGTAGCCACACCTCTCAACTGGCCTTTTTGGGCAAGAAGGTATATAGTCAGGCTCATAATATTGGTCTGTGCATCATACATCTGGTATTCCTCTGATAAAACACTGAGATGATCTGAGGATGTCTCAACAGGTAATGACACAATACATTCTAGTGTCAGACTTCAGATATGTTAGAAAATGTCTGCTAAAACAAACCCAGTACCTCTAGGAAAGTCCTGTTTACTTTTGAGAGGTATGGCTGTAGCACACAAAACCCCAGACCAGAGTACAACTATCTCTGAAATGGAGTTCAACCCTCACTATAGAAGGTCATATTGGGCATGCTCCTACACTTATAGAATCACAGGCCATGTTGGAACCCACATAGGACTATATAACTGTATTGTGCATCTATGTCTTTTCATACAGACAGCTATGTACACCTTAACTGTCCCAAACACACACCCATCAGGCAGGACTACCCTCAGCTAGCTGTAGGTGGCCCATATGTGATATATCTGCATCTGTTGTGTGTGATACACAGACATATATATGGGCAACATATAACAATATTTCAAGCATACACACACATAGATGTGGGGAAGAGAGAGAGAGAGAGACAGACATTGATAGAGAGAGAGAGAGAGAGAGACATACAGGGGGACACACAGAAAGTGAGTCATAAACAGGAATACTCTGAATGGCACAGAGTGATGTCCTGCTGTGGACAGTGGCATAATGGTCATAACCAGTCGCACATGCCAGCATGAAGGTGAGTTTCACTGTGTAATAGTACTGAGGTGGGGCTTATAATATCACATCACCTGTGTGTGTGTGTGTGTGTGTGTGTGTGTGTGTGTGTGTGTGTGTGTGTGTGTGTGTGTGTGTGTGTGTGTGTGTGTGTGTTCCTGTAGGTTTAAGTATTAGGAGGCTGTTCCCACTTAGTACACTTCCCATTACCCTACTTCACCAGATCTACTGTCATTCACATTAGAAATATCATTGGACACCTATCAGCCCAATAAGCTCTGTTGGACATGTGATAAGTGTGTAACACTATAGTACAAGTAACTAGATAGGTAGGAATTTTAATCTCAGTTCTGGCAAATGTAAATGTGTGCTTATTAGTTTGTAGATGAAGCAGTTTTAGGCCATTCCCACCCAGTATACTTCCCAGCGCCCTACATTAGCAGTCCTGCTGATGTCATTCCTCTTAGAAGTACCTTTGCACAATTCCAGCCCTATAAACTACATGGTGCATGCAATAACTATGTAATAGTATAGCACAAATAACTAAACAGACAGCGGTTCTATTTCCAGTTCTGGCAAATGTGTATGTTTGTAGGATGAAGTATTTTAAGGACTTTCCCACTCACAACACTTCCCAGTGCCCTACTTTAGCAGTCCTGCTGATGTCATTCACCTTAGACGTACCTGTGGGCACTTGTCAACCCTATAAGCTCTGTAGTGCATGCGATAACTGCATAACACACAGTACAAATAGTTAGATAGGCAGGGGTTCTATTCCCAGTTCTGGCAAATGTGTGCGCATGTATATAATTAAGTGTGTATGTTTGTAAGATGAAGTATTGTGAGGACTTTCCCACCCACAACACTTCCCAGTGCCCTACTTTAGCAGTCCTGCTGATGGCATTCACCTTAGACGTACCTGTGGGCACTTGTCAGCCCTATAAGCTCTGTAGTGTGAGAGATAACTGTGGAACACTATAGTACAAATAACTAGATAGGTAGGGGTTCTAATTCCAGTCCTGGCAAATGTAAGTGTGTGTGTGTGTTTATTCGAAGGTGAAACAGTTTTAGGCCATTCCCAAACATTACATTTCCTAGTGCCCTACTTTAGCAGTCCTGCTGATGTAATTGTCCTTAGAAGTACCTTTGGACAACCCTCAGCCCTGTAAGCTGTGTGGCTCATGTGATAACTAAGAAATAGTATAGTAAACATAACTACATAGGTAGGGGTTCTACACTCAGTTGTGGCAAATGTGTGTGTGTATGTGTAAAGGTGTTTGCAGGGTAATGTATTTTGATGCCCTTCCCACCTAGTACATTTCCCATTGCCATAATCACCTTACACATACCTTGTGACACTAAGTCCTATAAGCTCTGTGGTGCATGTGATAACTGTGTCACACTATAGTACACATAACTAGATAGGTAGGGATTCTAAACTCAATACTAGCAGCTGTGATACTGTTTGGGTGTGAGAATCACATCATCCCTGTGTTTTTGGGTGAGAATCATATCCTCTGGGGGTGTGGGTATGCCATTTTGAGGTGTGTACCACCCAGTACATGTCCCATTGCTATACTTTACAAGGCCTGCTGATGTCATTCACCTTAGATGTACCTGTATACACTTATCAGCCCTCTAAACTCTGGAGCATGTACAATAACTCTGTAATACTATAGTGGAAATAATTAGATAGGTAGAGGTTCTAATCCCAATACTGACAACTATACTAGTATCCATGAAGCATATCCCCTTTGGATATTATGTGTGTAGGTTATACAATTTTAAGGCCTGTTGACCCCTTACTCATGACATTATTTTAAAGACCCTGTTAATGGCATCTGCCTCACATGCATCATGTAACACTATACAGCCCAAACCAGTCATCTGTACAGATGTACATGGGATATCCACATGTTTGCACCCTATATGTGGTCTGTGTCCTCTAAAATGAACATTCCTGTGATATAATTGCCAAATATGTCACAGTTACCATAGTGACACATGCCAGCATCAGACATTGTACCTGACTGACACATCATGCTGATACAAAGTCTGTCACTCTATCACTTGTGCAGGTGTGTGGGAGCAGTAGATGAGACCAATCACTATGTCTGGTGGGTTATCCCACCATCCATGATGACATTCACAAGATTACCTGTTGTAAGAGGTTGTGTGTTATGTCCCATGCATAAGCTATGTGGAGTATGCCATGTGTATGCAGCACTATAGTACATACAAGTGGATACATAGGGTTACTAATATATCTATTGACAACTGTGTATGTGTTTCTGTATGCACAGCCCCTCTGGCTGTCTTTAGTGTATGCATGTGATGGCTATATCATATTGTGTGTCTCTTCCACCCTGTGAACTCCCCCATTGTCAACCTAGTGTCAGCACATACAGATGTCATCCACTGTACAAGCCCAATTACACAGTTTCTAACACCAAGCCATTGTGGTGCATGCAATGGTCATATCACTGTGTATTGTACATTAATAGATGGATACGTCATCTACTCTGAGAAGTGTCACCTCCATGTGCATGAGTGTTTCAATGCATGTCCCCATGCAGTGGTGTGTGTGTGTGTGTGTGTGTGTGTGTGTGTGTGTGTGTGTGTGTGTGTGTGTGTGTGTGTGCGTGCGTGTGCACGAGCATGTGTGTAGGTCTAAGTATTATGATGCCTTACCCACCCAGTACACTTCCCATTGCCCTATTTTACAACATCTGCCAGTGTCATTCATCTTAGGGCCTCTGAACCTACCATTGGCAATCCTAATAGTCACTGTTACCATAGTGACACATGCCAGCATCAGACATTGTACCTGACTGACACATCATGCTGATACAAAGTCTGTCACTCTATCACTTGTGCAGGTGTGTGGGAGCAGTAGATGAGACCAATCACTATGTCTGGTGGGTTATCCCACCATCCATGATGACATTCACAAGATTACCTGTTGTAAGAGGTTGTGTGTTATGTCCCATGCATAAGCTATGTGGAGTATGCCATGTGTATGCAGCACTATAGTACATACAAGTGGATACATAGGGTTACTAATATATCTATTGACAACTGTGTATGTGTTTCTGTATGCACAGCCCCTCTGGCTGTCTTTAGTGTATGCATGTGATGGCTATATCATATTGTGCGCCTCTTCCACCCTGTGAACTCCCCCATTGTCAACCTAGTGTCAGCACATACAGATGTCATCCACTGTACAAGCCCAATGACACAGTTTCTAACACCAAGCCATTGTGGTGCATGCAATGGTCATATCACTGTGTATTGTACATTAATAGATGGATACGTCATCTACTCTGAGAAGTGTCACCTCCATGTGCATGAGTGTTTCAATGCATGTCCCCATGCAGTGGTGTGTGTGTGTGTGTGTGTGTGTGTGTGTGTGTGTGTGTGTGTGTGTGTGTGTGTGTGTGCGTGCGTGTGCACGAGCATGTGTGTAGGTCTAAGTATTATGATGCCTTACCCACCCAGTACACTTCCCATTGCACTATTTTACAACATCTGCCAGTGTCATTCATCTTAGGGCCTCTGAACCTACCATTGGCAATCCTAATAGTCCCTGCAATTGTCACCCACTGCAATAGTAGTGGCAGACACTACCACACTACAGTACCGCTGTGCTATTTGTGTTATGTATATAGTGCTATCATTCATAAGACTGTGCAGGTAGGGGCTGTTCTCGGCCCTTCATCAGCTGCCCCATGTACAGGACTATGACTGTGTGCACTACCAGCATGACAGGCCAGACATGCATATGAGATATCAGACACACATGCTGATGATTGTTAGGTTAGACTAACACAGGCTGACCTGTGTCAGGAATACATACCCCAAACCTGTCATATACAGTAGCAAGCATACCCTCATCAACTGCATGATGGTTGAGTGGATGGGATAGAAATAGCAGGGGCAACAGGTGCTAATAGCTGAATCTGTTGCAGTTAAAGTAATGGCTAAGCTTGTGAGTGACCTAGTGCCAGTACTCAAGTAACCCCCTCTGTATGTGTGAGCCTGCTGTCCTACAGAACACCCAGGTGACATGTATGAAGGCTAGGTAGCTGTGTCAAGGATATGTATTCAAGGTCACACTGTCTGCCACAATTGCCCCTCACACATTGTTGCATGCAAACACATCTCATAAACATGTACATATACAGCTGTACCTTGGCTATGAAAAGGTCAAAGTGTTTCAACTCCACATTACTCATCATTGCTACTGTCAGCAGGCCCACAGCCTGCAGACACACAGACACCTGCAACACAACCAGAATGCAGTATGTGATACTACAGTCACTCAGCAGTACTAACAGCAATAGCGCATCATGGCTAACAAGGTACATACACCTTGATGTGTACCCATAACTACTGCCAGCAGACAGCACCTTACACAGCATGACATTGCCACACTGTACTATAGTCAACCTGTACATCGAACCCATATGAGCATGTCTGTGCATCAGTGGTATGGATAACAGTGGTGTGGCACAAGTATCTTCACATGCACAGGGTGTGGTGTTGGATTGCCAGAGGCCTAGTCTGGGCCATATGGCTGACATCATGTGTGTGAGTTTGTGTGTGTGTGTGTGTGTGTGTGTGTGTGTGTGTGTGTGTGTGTGTGTGTGTGTGTGTGTGTGTGTGTGTGTGTGTGTGTGTGTGTCTGGAGAGGTGGTGTTCAACTGGGCCATGCAGAGGAGCTGTGCATGTCTGGTGGTGATCAGCCTGTGATAGGGATGTGTGACTGTTTGTCGGCACACCATCAAGCCATGTTGATGCCCGACGCAGGGCTATGTTGGACAGCTGTGGACCATACATGGCAGGATGCATGGTTCACCATCTCACAGCAGGGACGTGGGAACTGGTTCTGCCAGGAATATCACTGGCACCACCAGGCCCAAGGACAGATGCAGTACTACTCCCCAATGGTGTCTGCTGTCTACTGGATCCACATCCGTGAAGTGACTCACCAGGACAAAGTGCCTATGGCCTGCTCAGATATTGTGTTGAGAGTACCCTGCCTTCAGTAGTGCTGTTGGTACTGCCACTACGGGACTGTGAATGCGCATGGCCATGTGAGCTCTTAGCTGATCATGTTGCTGACCTACGTCCACCTGGCTGATGCCCTACTCCCAAAACATGCTCAAGCAAGACATTGCATGGTGGAGCAGTGACAATGTCTCACCCCACTGTCTATTCATAACATCAGCAAGATGATGTATAGCATCACAAATGCCATGGAGGTCATCACACATGGCAGGAAGTGCTGCATTCATGACCCTGAGCGTCTGTCTGGTGTTGCGGTCAGTATGTACCTGTGCCTCCATGATGGACCATAACATGCATCAGATGACAACTGCTGTGGCACTTGCAACAGGGGCTTGATGGGCAGCAGTCCTCCATCGAGCATCCCTGTCCATATGTCTGTTGTGACCTCACTTTCTGTCTGGCTATGGCTGGTGTCTACACTCACACTTGCCATACGCAACACACTAGCCTTTTCTATGCTGCTGGGGACTGGATATGTGAGGGTCATACTGACTCTGTGCAGGAACATGGTGGATGAAAGTGGAATACCAAACACGGGCACAGATTCAGGCACCAACAACCCCACCTGTGCCTCACTATGACCACCATCATCATGGGAGTCTGCTAAGACACCGACATTAGGTTGTGAGGAGGAGAGACACCAGCCCCTGTATTTACATGTAAGGGGAAGACAACATATGTATATTAATACCCTGCAGTATAATGTTTGCTGATACACACACACACACACACACACACACACACACACACTCCTGGTACAGTCTGGCACAGCTTTGATACCTATGGGCTTGTCAGGGCACACCTTACAGTAGTTCTTCCTGCCACAATCCATCTCCTTCACACCTATTGTAAGGCCCACAACAAAGGGTGACCAATCCTACTGTGTGATGGGCCTAGTAGCAGAATGGTGATTGTGATCAAGACCAAGGCTATTGGACTGAGCTATACAGTTTCACCAAGTGCAAATGCATGTACTGTAAGAGCTGACTTACTGCTATACGGGCCACACACAATAACAAAGTGTAAAGATATGTGATGATAACTGATGCAAGAACAAGACTATACACTATCACTGCAGTACCTTCACAGTGCAGACTCATAGGGATTCATTTCAGACAACATTGCAGAGCAGCCTGCGATATATACAGGAAACATGTAAAGTACTAGGTGCATATCTTCATAAGATCATACCAGGCTATTGGTTCTAATGCTCTCATAAGCCTGGCCCAGACTTTTGCCCATGTCCCTTCAAAGCCAGCAGCTGTTTCCCCTGTCCAGCTGGGACACACACTGGATTCCAGGGGTGTCTTTTCCATTTCCCATGCAGTCCACCAGCTTCTTCTTCAAGAGGTCTATACGCATAATCTGCTAGATATGGGGAAGGAGTGTATTTTACAGACAGTGTATTGTGTGGGACACTACACTATCCTGCCAACAAGTACTATACATGTCACAGACCAGGTGAGGGCCTTGTGTGCATGTTGCATGAGTGTGGTTTTTCTTACAGATATGCAGAAATGCCATCAAGGCTGGTTTGGAAATGGCACTGTATGCCAGACACAGGTTGCCTATGATCATTCTGTATGAGACTGAGTACAGAGACAGGGCTTTCAGCCTATCTGTATAGGATAGGTGTTGCAGACCCTGGATTTGCCTGGTCAGGAACCTATATGATCTCTGCAACTGCTGCATTTGCCTGGCAAGGAACATGCCAAAGAGCCACTGTACTTAGTAATGCATCTGATAAGGGTGGAGTACAGGGATGTTGTGGCATCCTGGTTCCTGGATGACATACCCTATTTGTGAGGTGGGCCATGAAGACAGCCGTCCGTACAATGGTACCAACATGTTGGGAAACTGTCAGGTTGCTACCACCATTGGTGCACAAGTCACCTCACACTTGATTGCATGCTCAGTACATTATTACTTTCATAATTAGTGTGGATGACATCTGCCACAGCAGGGAGAATGAAGCATCTCCTGGCATTCAGTTTGTAGCAATGCTTCTTGCATCAGTCATTAGTTTGGGTTGAGGGCCTCTTAGAGGATGCTCACATCAGTAGGGTAATGTAAGACAGTGACCAGCTTGCAAGCATCTGTAAACCTGACCAGCCACAGACCACTTCTTTTGTCTTGTACCTCAGATATGTATATCTCAAACAGTAGAGGCCCCCAGTCCAGGCCTTGGGGTACACCGCTCTGGAAGACTTTACTACTAGAGGTGGGTTCCACTTCTTTGACTGAGTGGGTACTATCATTGAGCCAGTTATCTACCCATCTGGTAACATACAGGTTGATGCCTAGCTGTGTAGGCCTATATATCCTGGCTGCCTGGGGATTATTGTGAGAGAATTGGGCTAGGTGAAGGTGGGCATTGTTCACCATCTCCCCCTCGTCCTTGTGTTTGTTGACCACTTCAGAGAAGTCTACCAGGTTTAACAGGCCTGATGTCCCTTTGACAATACCACACTGTGTGGGCTCAGGCATTTTGATGTTGCTGATGTCCCTGTTCATAATGTCCTTGATATTGTCTTCCATGCCTTTGCAGAGCAGGCTAGTTAGGCTGATTTTCATATGACTGACTGGGTCAGTGGATTGCTCTGCCTTTGTGTATAGGGATGACAGTGGATGTCCTCTGTGCAGATGGGATGACACTAGTGCTCAGGTTTTGGTTGACTACAGTCTGCAATGATGCTGAGAGCTCATGCCTGAGTTCATGTAGGATGCAGCCAGGGATGGTATCACACCTATGGAGACTTTTGTATGTTGCCCTTGAGAGTGTATTACAGACCTGCTTCCTGATGATGAGGAGAGGGGTGCAGGTGCTGTGCATGCACATGTGTACTGATGGGGGGACAGGGGGTGATGTTTACACTTCACCTGTCTGCAATAGGTTGCCTGTATCTATACCGTATGTGTATGTGGTGTTACTGACCACCACTACAGAGCAGATTTAGGTGTTGTCTCTGGGATTGCAGACATATGTGTGTGGAAGGCCTAGTGATTGGCCTTGGTGGATGTGTCCAATTTGCACTCAAAGATACTCTTAGGGTAATTCACCTGTAACCTTATTTGCTTGTTCAGACCAAGCTGACATTGCTTTCATCTTGGCCCTGTTCAGCAATTATTTCCACCTATTATGGCATTTGTGTATTGCTGCTGTCCACCATGGATGTTTACTCTACCTTGAGGGAGATAATGTTGTCCTGTCAGGTATTGCTGAGTCCATACAGCTATGTAGGTGCTCACTTAGTATTGTGGTGTGGTCTTGGACACTACTGTTAGTTCCAACTGATGGTAAGGTGGCTGTAAATCTACTTCTACCCGCTCTGAGGAGATTTATAGTCATTATATAAAGTTTATTTTGTTTGACCCTGACAAGGGGGGGTCAGAGGAGATGGTGACCTGAACAGTGATGGCTATGTGGTCAAATATTACCAAGGAGGATGACACAGTGGTTACTCATGTTAGTTAGGACTGGGTACAGGATATGTCCACCTGTTATTGGAGTGTTGACCGGCTGATCCACTGCATTGCCATTGACAAAGCCAAGGAATCTCTGTCCGTTCATGTTCAGGTGGCATAGGTCATGCACACTATAGTTGGGTAGTTAAAGTCACCCATGAGCAGGGTAAATGATTGAATCCTGACAGATTCCAGTAAGTCCCAATAGGTGTTGGTGTCCAGAGTCATGGTTGGAGGTCTGTAGCTAGCTATAATTTGAGTAGGCATTTGTTAACTGTTAACTGCACTCAGGATTTCTCGCGTGCATCACACTGTTTGGCCAGACTGGAGGTGTGTATGTGTATGATAATGTTTAAAACTCCACCTCCTGTGGCTCTCCATTTGGGGTCTAAACATATGATGGGATGAGTAACCTGGCAAGGCTAGTGTGCTCTTCACAGCTGCAAAGCAGGTGTCAGTGACTGCACAAATGTCGGCATCCTACAGGACAAGGTACACTTGCATTGACATGCATTTCATGCTAAGACACCTAGCTCCTGATAGAGCAAGACAACTGCACAAAGGCACACATCACTAGTGGGCAAAGGCCAAAAATAGTGACACTTTATGAATCTAAAAATAATCCAAGCAGCACTGAAGGAGGAAACCAGTCACCAAGCACACAAATGTTAAAATAACTTCTTAATATCCTTCCAACATTGTTGTTACAAACATTCTGCATATTGCCATTGTTGTTGTCGACCAGAATATGGGGAAAACTGTCCATGGAGTTCAAACCAGTTCATCTACTCTCCCCTTGACACTTTTAGTCATGTCTTGCAGATCAGCTGATGCAGTCCCTGTTTCACGCAACGTAGTAACGTAGGCACACTGATTACCAGGTAGTGAAGTATCATTGTTCCGTTGCGTTAGCGACAAACATAAAGGAGTCAGGATTTGGACAAATTGGGTAAGCTGCCCAATGAGTTTAGACAAATCATTACAACCATGCCTTTGTTCAGGCAAACCGTCTGGCATGACGGATTCCTCCAACTCCATCAAAAACTGGTAACCAACCAGTAGGAGGTAACAGTGTGAAAAAACAAACTCCAAAAATAATCTAAGCAGCACTGAAGGAGGAAACCTGTCACCAGGTGCACAAACGTTAAAATAACTTTTTAATATCCTTCCAACATTGTTGTTACGAACATTCTGCATATTGCCATTGTCGCTGTTGACCAGAATACAGGGAAAACTGTCTATGGAGTTCAAACCAGTTCATCTACTCTCCCCTTGACACTTTTTAGTCATGTCTTGCAGATCAGCTGATGCAGTTCCTGTTTCACGCAATGTAGTAACGTAGGCACACTGATTACCATGTAGTGAAGTATCATTGTTCCGTTGCATCAATGACAGACATAAAGGAGTCAGGATTTGAACTTATTGGGTAAGCTGCCCAATGAGTTTAGACGAATCATTCAAACCATGCCTTCTTTCAGGCAAACCATCTGGAGTGATGGATTCCTCCAACTCCATCAAAAACTGATAACCAACCAGTAGGAGGTAACAGTGCGAAAAAACAAACTCCAAAAATAATCTAATATTCTGCGTATTGCCATTGTCGTTGTCGACCAGAATATGGGGAAAACTGTCCATGGAGTTCAAACCAGTTAATTTACTCTCCCCTTGACACTTTTTAGTCGTGTTTTGCAGATTGGCTGATGCAGTTCCTGTTTCACGCAATGTAGTAACGTAGTCACACTGATTACCAGGTAGTGAAGTATCATCGTTCCGTTGCGTTAATGACAAACATAAAGGAGTCAATTGTCAAGGGGGGACTAGACAAACTGGTTTGAACTCCATGGACAGTTTTCCCCATATTCTGGTTGACAACAACAATGACAATACACAGAATGTTCGTAACAACAACGTTGAAAGGATATTAAAAAGTTATTTTAACGTTTGTGCACCTGGTGACTGGTTTCCTCCTTCAGTGCTGCTTAGATCATTTTTGGAGTTTGTTTTTTTGTACTGTTACCTCCTACTGGTTGACTTTATGAATCTAGCTGATGCACACATAGTTGCCAGCAAAGATGGTTTCACATTCACAGGTCTACTCCACAGGATATGACATCTGGCATTCAAATGTAAGCTATTAGGTTATGACTTCAGTCTTTAATGGGTTGCCAGTGATGTGCCAGACAATACACAACTGTGTGAGGAATTGACTACAAATATGAGGCAGACATGTGGTCAGTCTGCAAAACTATGGAGAGTTGACAGGTATAGGCTCAGTATATAACACACAGTTCAACACACACTTCTGTGTCTGTTGTGTACTATGCACATACCCTATATAAGTCTTTTACATTTGTAAGACAAGCCTATGTATCATAGTAGCGTTCACAGGTAACATATGAATATTTACAACATCCCGGGTAGCTGGCCTAGCAGTGTCACAGTCAGTATTAGACAAGAGACACTCCAGTAGTAGTCATACATGAGCTGACCTTTGCTGGGGTGACTGAGAGGCCAGAGTTGTGATCCATGTCACTGCAGACAGGGCAAGCAGGAATGGCTATAGGTGCCAGACAGCAGCATGTGAGTCCAGATGGTCTTATTGTGACCTAGAGCTTAACTTCCTATTTCACATTATTGCATCTCACCTTCTGCATTCCATTATAAGCTTAAGTGATTAACATACCTGTTATAGTGCTGAAGAGTTTCCTCAGAATAATGCAAATGTTTAGGTTTGTGTAGTCACAGAATGTCTTTGTGTAGATGGGTTCAGACTTGTGTTGCATAGGCAGCAGCTTGCCTTTTGTAGGTAATGCTCATGAGCAGGTGATGGCCTGTTCATCAAACAGTGTCTCCCACTTGCTACTTGCATCCAGAGCAGCTGAGTTGCTTTTCCATTAGCCAATGCCATAGCAACACAGTGCTATAATTAAGTCCTTCATGTGAGCCTTGCCCCTTTTCCTTGCTTGTGTGGAGGACATTATGGAGGTGTGGGGGCTACAGCTTCACAGATGGTAGGTGAGAATACCTCTCAGAACAAGACGTGGAGATAACCCAACAACATGGGAGACAAAGCTCCAGAATTGGGCACAGATTGTAAATAAGTATTGCTGTTATAGACAAACCTAACTTCCTCTGTCTTACCGTCATTTCTTCTCCTTTATACCAAAACATTTACAACTTAAACTAGTCTAATTCATTATTTTTTACCACACACTATCTCCTTTCATTCTGCTGCAGTATTCTTCATAAAATTTTTATAGATGATTGTAACTGCATATATATGATAACTGTTCTACAATTTTTATTATGAATGATTATAATGTTAACTGTGTTTGTAATGGTTATATTTTTGCAACTGTGTTTTGGAGTTTTTCTTGCCAAGCCTCTGCTGAAAAAGGGCTTTTGCTCAGTCAGACAATCCCGGTTAACAAATGTAAAATAAATAAATAAATAAATAATAATAATAATAATAATAATAATAATAATAAATAGAAGATTGCTAGATTAACAGGGTTTGTCTGGACATGCATTTTCTGTGTGACTTGACATCTGATAGTGTTATGTCACTGACATACCTCTCAACTGTCCAGATGTCCACAGACTGCCCAGAGGTTTGCCTGTTATGTTTGGTCTGTTCATCAGACAATTTCTGTTTTTGAGAAATCAGTAGGATATTGTGAGGATTGTAGTCAGTAAATGTTGACATCCATTATTGTTTCAGACATCATATCCTTCACGGATGTTATGTTAGAACAAACCCTGTAACACCAGTAACTGTTTCAGTTTCTAACCCCATTATGTGAGATATGTCCCACTTTTTGGCCCCCTGTCCCCCAAGTATGTCAGGCTTTGTCCAGATGTCTTGCAGTAAGAGGTTCAGAGGTATGTTATATCATTATTTAGTGACTGCACTCCTGATATCATCTCATTGACTTAGCAGACTCCTAGAAGTGGTATGCGGCAGTGGCCATACATATGGTCCCACACCTTGGACATCCTGTGGAAATCTGTACAGCTGATAGTTATGTATGTCTGTCCATTAACAGACTGCCAAGATTGTTTAGCAGTGTTGTGTGTAAATGTTTGCTGGGCTGCTTAGGGAGAGGAGCAGATGTGAATGTCATAGATCCTTTTCTGACTGTGCATGCTGCTACAGTTGCTGGTGGTCTATCTGGTGTATATGTTTGTAGGGGCAGACTGAGAAATGTCCTGTAACACCTCAGGATTCCCAGTAGACTGTGAATTGGGGAAGTATATGTTGGTGTAGTGTGTGACTGGCAATCAGGATATGTTTGTTCAAACAGTCATTATACTGTAGGGTTCATTTGGGTACTAGTATGTTGCTGTGACTGTGGTACAAATGGTTGTGGGTGGACAATTTCTCAAAAATGTTTGCTTTTCCCTACAGTTACATCTCTGCAGTGTACGATATATTTGGAAATATATGGGTAATTACTCCTAGCTGATTTGGGGTAGTGTCGTGTTGGTCTTACTGTGGTTCAGAAGGTGCTGGGTGAAATGGTTGGCCACTCTCAGTGTTTTTTCTCTTCTGTTACAATTCAGATGTCATACCTCACCACTGCCCAGATGTCTAGACACTGTCCAGATGCATGGCTCATATGTTTGGTCTGTTCCCCATAACAGTTGTGAGTTACTGACAAATCACTGGCATGATGTGATTATTGACATCAGTCAATGATGACAATCATTTGTGTTTCAGATCTGGAATCTTTCAGAAAACATATGCTAAACAAACCATGCTACTCTGGCAGACTTCTACATGTATAACAGCCATAATTCAAATATGTCACTATTATTTGCCCTTTATCCCCCCACTTTATCAGACTTTTTCCAGATGTCTTGCAGTAAGAGGTTGGTTGTATATATATATATATATATATATATATATATATATATATATATATATATATATATATATATATACACACACACACACACATATATATGTATATAAGAGTACTACAGATATATTTTCCCTTATGTTAAATAACTGCAGTGTATGATATGTTTGTAAAAACATCACTAACTTGTACAGCTCAGATGATATAGTGGTATGTTGCTGTGATTGTAGGGCTCAGGATCTTGGTAGTGATGAGTTTTTTTTCATTAATGTTAAATGACAATAATGCATGATATGTTTTTAAAAGCATTACAAGTTCTCAGAGTTCAGATGGTGTAGTGGTATGTTGCTGTGATTGCAGTGCACAGCATCCCAGTTTTGAGACTTGGCAGGGCTGATTATTTTGTTGCTGGGCAGAACAGGAGCTGATGGAGACAGAGTGATTAAAGCACCTTTAAGCAGCTGTAAGTGGGTTTGCATGGTTTTGCTTGAAACTAAGTGATGCTAACAGACGGTTAAGTCCTCTTAGCTTCACTTAGCCCTGCTTACACCCACTTACACCCACGCTACATTTAATTAATGAAAATAAAAAAGGGTGATAAGAAAGTGGTGAAATGGGGGCAAGCAGGGGGCAGAACATTAGGAAAATCAGCTAGGGATGTGCAGGATGGGTGTAGGAAAGGACCATAGCTCCACATTTCTACTGCAGCAACAGTTGTGACTGATGTTGAAAATTTGGGATTTATAGCCTCACACTCTACAAGGAGGGGTGTTGGCAACATACATTTGTAGGGTAATTTCAGTGCTGATTGATTTATGTCACTGGACATGGGGGTGGAATATAGAGCTATGTATGGGGCAATGATTTTTTTGTGGGACAGATACCCTTTTTTATTAAGGTGAGCGTGGGATGTTGGGGAAGGGCTGTAGGTATGTTTGGGGAGGTAGGTTGGGAAGGATACATTGCATTCACAGACAGACAAGACACATGAGACAGCAGACAGGTGTGGTATATGACACATGAGGGAGGTAAACACCTTGGATGGGGAGGGTGGTTGGGAATCAGAGATCCATGAGCCCCCAAATGGATACAGTGGGACGGAGGTCCCCTCCCTTGTGCAGTCATCACTGCACTTTCACGGCTCTGAAGGTGGTTGTGCTGGTGTCTGGACAACATGGGCAGCCTGCCCCTCCAGATGCATCAGACATCCCTCTGTCTGGTGCAGATGTCCAGCCAAGTCAGAGCAGATGACACTGTGCACCATATCCCAGAACTTGCGGCAGGTGGCAGGCTCCTCTCCACGTCCACACCTGGGCGGTTCCACCTGAAGGTGGTGCAGGACCAGCAGATGAGGAAGTTCCAGGTTGGGTCCCAGACATGCTGGGGCATGGTGCCATGGCCAGTTGGGGAGAGACAGGTGGATCTGCCAGGATCTGTCTTCCCAAATGTGCTATGGTGTTGAGGTTATCCAAGATATGTTGGTTAGCCGTGAACAAAACATTTCAAAAGTAGTTATAACATCATGCATGGGTGTTCCAGTTAACCCAAACCAACAGATTTGAAACAGTTGCCCAGCAAACAGAGCACATGCATAAATGGAACAACAGTAAGCATTTTAACAGCATGCAAGTTACATTGTCAGCAACAGGCCACCAATAATAGTATTTGAACAAGGTATATTAATATGCAACCAATTAAATATATAAACAATAATGGAACACATGTCACAACAATAGGTTTTGAGAACAACATACCCGTGGTATATGAATAATAATTATTGATGCAGATGAGGGATGGGTGGAGAGAAAAAAGTCCATTAACAGCTGTACAGGCTTCCATTTATCACAACTGTACTACTCAATACTCTACAGGTCTGCCCTCACTTTACATCTACTTATGGCCCATAGCTTCTGTAGCACATACATACCCATCAGACTATCAACCTGCAATGGTGTGGGAAAGACTGGGAGGACAATGGCTACATTACTGGAGAATGCTTGGACATGTCAGGGTTACATAGTTGACAGAGAAGGGGTACCCTGCACTGTTGTTGTGTGACTCTACTACTGGCGTACTTCCCTGGATTCCTATCTGTGTCCAAGTTTATTGACATCAGTGACCACTAGCCATGACAGCATGACACTTGAGGGACATATATCGGGGGGAGTGCATGGTGTATGTACCTATCTTGCTGTCATTTGTAGGCATATGGGTTTGGTAAATACAACAGTTGTACACGGTGTATTGGTATACCCTTCATACAGCTACTGCACACATTTCTTTACCTGTCAGACCTGTTGAGAAAATATCTGTTAACACTTTCTGACTGTTTCCACAAATATTTAGGATTTCTTTAGTGTATATATGCACACATCTCAATACCACTCCCTGGATTTGAACTGTGTGTGAGTGTGCAAAAATGAACAACAGTGCTATTGTCCATCAAACCAAGCTACTGGGAAACTGATGTTTCTTGCTTGACTGATTTCTACCTAATACTCTCTGGGTTAGACAGTCTGACCTTGTAATCCTAACATTCATGCATGGCAGATAGTTATTGCACTGTGTATAAGAATGCAGTGTTGCAGGGGACACACTATAATACTGTATACATTACTATTCAGGGTTCAGATCTTAGTGCACACAATATTTCATATTTCTTTTATGTCTTGATTTACAGCTCCACATCCTGCTGTTTTGCATACTAGCTAATTCTCAGAACAGCTTCAGTTACATCATGCTGTCAATGCTATATTTGCTGTGATGAACCTGTACACATTCTATTTTTACAACAATATACCAGAGTAGACACAACAGGTTGTGTTATACATCTTTATCACCGTGACATGACACTTTTATTAATATATATCCTGTGGATCAATATTAGTGTGACAAACATCATTTACTCATTAGACACAGTGCACACTAATCCTACTGGCAGTAAGCAATGTACTCCTTCTACTTTATGCCACTATATACTGCAAGTTATAGCTGTACTCACCAACCTGTTGATGCAGCTGTGTCAGTCTGTCTGCATGGGCCTCAATGTTACTAGCCCTCTCCACTGCAGCTGTAGGGGTGAGAAATGAAAATTATGCATATCTGTCTATCACATACTCAGGCTAGAATCTGTTACACCTATATTTGTGATACTTACAAACTGCTGGAGCATGGTTGTCCCTAGTATTTTGGATCCATTAGGCCAAGAGCATCCCCTTCTGCCACTTTAGGTCGGCATAGTGATGCCATACCTGCTCACCAGTTCAGGAGTTACCAGTGGCACTAGTGAGGTTGCATGCCAGATGGTCCCAGGCCTCCTCTTTATACTGTAAGCTCTGTTACTGGCCCTGCTACTGGCCCTGCAGCAGTCTGTTGTCAGTTTGATACGAGGAGCCCAGCCATGACCCTGGACTCCAAAATTCCCCAGCACTGCATCCGAAAGTGCAAGCCCTCTCCAACACCTGACATGGTTCCTGCAGAGATCAGACTGTAACAGGTTATGGCTGTATTCCCACCTGTGCAGTTTAAATAAAGCCATATTCCTGCCCTTTGCTGTCATTGGACCATTTTAAAAATGCTAAGCTCAGGTAAGCAGTGCGCAAATCCGCTAAGCTGAGTTGAACAGTGCTTAAAGGGGTAATTGCTGAGCACTGCTTAACAGTTCACAACTCCACCTAACTGGGCGGAATGATGCTTAGCATTCACATTTAAGCAATGCTTACACTGGCTAAGCATAGCTGAGCACTACTTAGCATTGCTCAGTTTTCATTTTAAAAGAATATCAGGATTGCAGATTAATTCATCATTACTGACATATTATTAAGTATATATGATTTACTGTACATGACATCCCCCAGTGTGCTTTCGTTACATTACCTTGGGGTGTGACTATACTGTATGGGACACTTGTGTATACATGGGTGATTTCACATGTTATATGCACTCATATTTCCATTTTGGACCTGCTACACTACCCTGGGTAACATATATCAATTACTACATAATTTAACATAAAAAATAGTTTTAACAATCCTTTTCCATGTAAAGCTAAATTGCCTGTCTTGGAAATCGAACCATGAACACCAGCATGCAAAACTGGGATTCTAACCACTACACTATCTTGCTGTTAAGACGTTAGCTATACATTTTTATTTAGCTGCTATGATATGTTTAAGAAATGCTGAGCAAAGGGCCCTAACATGCAAACCCACTCAGCTATGCTTAAGGATACCTTAAAATGGGTAAAAAAACTTCCCAAGCTTGTAAGTGCATTATTTGAAAAGTGTCCCTATTTTTGTGCCTTTGTCCCCCCATTATTTATGGCTTTGTATAGATTTCCTGCTCTAGGAGGTTGAGAGGTATGTGAGGCAGACATTTGGCCATTCTGTGAAAATATGTACAGTGGAGGGGTATAGCCATACGGCACTTGACAATGCAGGGGTTGTGTGACAGTACCCGTCACACACCCCCTGCATTGCTTCCTATTAGAATAGCAGCTTTCAGTGTCTGCGGCACTGAAAGCACTTACAAAGTGCTGTATTGCACTTTGACAATGCAGGGTGTGTGTGACAGAACCTGTCACACACCCCTTGCATTACTTTCTTGATCTCCTATCTATTTCAGTGTCCCCTGACACTGTTTAACTATTTTATATGATTTCAGTGTCTGCGGACACTGAAAAGCTTTCAAAAACTGCCGTATGGCACTTTCTGTGTGCAGGGGGTGTGTTACATGTGTGTGCAGTACTTAAACATGCCCCCTGCACTCAGTAGTGTTCGTGTCAGTTTAGTCTTAGCAGCAGTGTGCCTTCATGAATATGCAAGGTGCACTGCTGTTAAAACTAAGGGGAAATGGACATGGTTCACTCCATGCAGGAATAGCACTATTCCTCCACAGAGTTTATTGAATCCTGAAGTGGGCCTTTTCATTTTTAGAGTACTGAATATCTAATTACAATAAACACCAGAGTTTTGGATCTATATTAGTTCCCCAAAAGACGTATTCATCGAATACATCTTCAATGAACACCAGCCGCTGAAATTCACTCCAGTGAACAGCAGAATTTTTCCAGCAGTTCATAAACACTTGGCCATCACCTCAGCTTTGCCCTTTTACCCACTGTAATGTGATCTCAGAGTTGGTATATATAGTTCAGTGGGTGGGGAGGTGGGGGACAAAGCCCGTCACTTGGGTGGATTTCATTAAGTCTGTTGTGTGTTCTGGATGGTTGGTGGGTGAGTGTTTGCGAACCATGGGAACAATTCCACAGTTCGCTGAAATGGATTTTCATGACTATATCTTTCACAGAAATAATATAGACCAGAGTTTTAATCACAGGAGATATACAAATAACACGGTTGGATAGATTCACACAGATGCAGAAAAACAATACTTAACTAATCTCACTATATTTTCCTGACTGACTAAAGAATTACTGCTCCCTATTGAAGTTACTTACTGCAACAAGGTAAGATGATAAGTGTTGAGTTGCTTACTACAGCAAGGCAAGATGATGTGTGAGGGGGTGTGAGATATCTGTGAGAGATCTTTCTTGTTAGGTTCTGGAAAACAAAGTGCTGCTGTGAGAGTTACATCATATCTCTTACCAGGGTTTACTTCACATGACTGAAAACTCAAAATACTGAATTTTATTTGACTGAGACCACAATACCTAATTTTCAAAATACTGAAAACGTATTTAACTGAGTCTCTTTACAGTGAAAGCTTATAATGCCGAATATCAAAATACTGATGTGTGTTCCCCTTCACCAGTTGATGGAAGGAAAGCCCTTGTGGTTTATGTAGACCATGCCCCACTCACCAGGTGGTGCTTTGATGTGTATGTGCATGCAGTCTATGGCATCCACTACCTCAGGGTATTCTACCATTTCGTGGAAGAGATGCATATTACTGGACAATGCCTCATGGGTGTTGAGGAAATATATGTGCTCACCAGCATGTGATGACATGGGATCCAGGAACTAGTGGAGTACCCTGGATGCTGATGCCTGTGAAATCCCCATGATATCCCCAGCTGCTCTTTGGAAGGTACCTGTGGCTATTATTCTTAATCCTACACATACCTTAGTATCCACTGGGATGAGTTTCCCTCTGTTGGTTCTTTGTGTGAAGCATGGCCAGCGCAGCTCAACAATTTGCTGTAGAATGCCCCTGTCCACCCTATAGCACTCCACTATCTCCAGCTCATGTAGCCCCTGGTAGGTTACCCTGGGTCTGTACTCTCTTCTCCTTCTCCTCACTGTGGGTTGGTCATCAGCATTCACATCCTCACCATCCTCAGCCTCTTGCACATATTGATGTATGAGAGCAACAGCAGCCCCTAAAATTTTGTTAGTTTTGTCAGGTAAAAAAATCCCCATCTGTGTACAACAGTGGTGTAGAGTCTGTAGTAAAATCCAGACTGGAAGGTGATTTCATAGTTTATAGTAGTGTGCTAGGCTGTTCCATGTGTATTTGGCTGATTCTGATACATTTCACTTGCTAGCTATGCTAGTTCTCCTTGATTGCCTTCCTAATGCTGTTTTTCCTTCCCATTGCACTACGTTTAAGCCCTGAGGCACGGCGCACATACCCAGTGCTCAGATGTGAACAGAACTGCTATTTCCTTTTTTTTTTTTGGTTTTTTTTTTTTTGTTTGTTTAAAACCTGGTGCGTGGCATGCACACCCGTTTAGGAAATGTAAACACTGCTAGGCAGCCTCAGACACACACCCTTCCTTAGCTGTGCTTAGCTAAGGGCAAACACGGGCCACAGAGCTCCAATAAGCTTACAGCATGCATGACACTCCCCCTTATGAGGTCATCTGTCTCTTATACAATGGTGTTGCTGCACCTACATGATTGGGTGCAAGCTAACAGTGAGAGGAAATCTGTGATTCAGTATCGATCCCCTCATTTGCATAAAACAGAATGCTAATTCCTATTCACCGCACTCACACTGAGCCTTCCCCCTTAGCAACCACTATTTCCTGGTATTGATGTCTTATGCATGCCATTGACTGTTATGGAAAAATGCTGATTTGGATTTCAAAGCTTATTTCCAACTTTTTTCTTATATTTGGACCAATCCCATTTGTGCACCGCTGCCCTAGGCTTAAACGCCCAAAATTGGCCAAAAAAATGAAACTTATTTTTTATAATTTTGCAACTATTTCTCATGCCAATGGTCATATATTTGGCCATTGGCATGACTACTACATTGAATACATGCTTTCTTTAGAGCTGTCATGCATCCATTTTGTAATTTGCAGAAATGTATTCGGTTAGTAACCAATTACATTTCTGCAGGTTACACTATTCCTGCACAGAAGCCTGCCTGCTTCCTGGATTGCTAATTCACTTCATTTGCATAGTTTTCAACAGCAAATGAGGTAATTAGCATATAGAAGTGGTATCCATGCAGGAATAGTGTAGGAATGCTCATGAACATCTCGAGAGCTCGTTCCTGGATCGCTCGTCAGCCATATTGCATGCAGCAGCTCTTGCACTATTCCTGCACTCTGTGCAGAGCTTGCTGAATCCAGGCAATAATGTCACAAAATGTCTCTCTGTTAATAAGAATAAATGCTCTTACCTCATGTGCTTTTACACCTGAAAGAGCTATTAAATTGTCCCACACTTCACGCCTGTCCAGTTCATTGTTTTTTTTTTTTTGCTTTTTTTTCACTTTATATCCTTATTATGTACTTGTGTTTTTCATTTTCTTCTGCCTTCTTTTCTGTTACTCTACTTTCATCTTTTTTACTTTCTCTGTATATATTTTCTTTTTCATCTCACTAAATTCTTAAGGCTTGTCTCTGCATCCTCATTTTGTAGTTTCTCCATATTGTCAGCCCAAGAAAACATCTCCTTCATTTTTTGTTCACTTTGCACCACCATTTCTTTAAGTAAAGCATCCCGCAACCTTCCTGACTGGAGGGTTGTAATTATATATCCATCATTTTCTGACTCATTTCCATCAAACAGATTTCTTGAAATATTTCCTCAAAATCCTGCACACATTTTCAGGCCTTAATATTTGCTTTCTCCTTCATGTCTTTCACCATTCCATCATTTCTTTTTCTCTACATCTGCTTCCCTGTTTCTCCGGATCACAACTGCACCTGGAAAGGAAATAGGAAGTGCTCTTCCAAAACGGGTCCCTCTCACAACAATGACAAGGAGGGTAAGTTCCCTGATGTAAAAAAACATAAAAAGAACCAGAACAAAAACAAAAAAACACATAGCCAGTGAACACCAATGCAAAATGAAATAAAACTTTTATTCTCTGACGTCTCAGCAGTGATGCCTTCAAGGAGTATAGACATTAAAAAACACCAACCCTTTATGTAATAGGTACAATTATGCACATAATAAACAAATTAAAACCATTCATCATATTAATTAAAGTAAAACCCACCAATTAAATTCCACATTCATTCCCTTATATATCATAGTATTAAATTTTAATATATACAAGGCTTCCTTATATAAAAGTCTATTTTAACATATTTTTCTGTTTGAATGTTGTCTATTTTTTCCAAAATAGTGTCTTTTAACCCCACTGGCTGACCCTGATGTGCTTTATGAAAATGTTCTGCTACTGATCTTGATTCCTTAGCATTGTCAGTATCTTGAATGTGCTCTAATAGCCTAATTTTTAAGGCTCTTTTAGACTCTCCAATATAAAATGTATTGCAGAGGCATTTCAGGGCATAAATAATGCCCTCAGTGTCACATTTGAAATGGCCCTTTACCTTAAATTTGATCCCATTTAGTCTCTCAAAACTAGATTTAATATATGTACAGGCTTTACATCTACCACAACTCACAGTACCCTGACAGTTAACCATAACATTCAGATGTAAAGGAGGCATAACAAATCTGCTTTTCACTAAAAAGCTTTTTATGTTCCTACCCACTTTATATGATATTTTAAGGCTTTCAGGCATCCATAAACAAGAATCTTTTAAGGCTTTTAAGTAACACCAATAATATTTTACCTAATTGAATACTACCTCACTAAAACAACTATATGTAGTCACAAAGTATATATCCGAAATTGTATTGCTGTGCATGGATGGAGTAATATCATGTCATCTTGACTGTTTCTTAATATGCTGTTTATTCATTTTAAGACAGGCTTTATCCAATATATATCTATCATAACCTCTAGATTCAAACATAGAGCAAGTTCTTAATATCTCCTGTTGAAGTTCTATTTCATCATTACATAATCTATGTAATCGCACTAATTCCCCATAGGGTAAAGCTTCTATGGTATGGGGGGGTGACAACTAGAGGCTTTCAAATATTGGACATTCCCCTCAAAATTTCTATGTATCCTAGTATGTAGTCTATTTCCAGTTGTTATATCCAAATTAACATCCAAAAATGAAACTGTTCTGCCTTTCTGGATACCTTCAAATTTTAAATTAAATTTATTTCCTTGTAAACTATCAATAAACTTATAAACATCATCTTCCCCTCCCTCACATAAAAAAATAAGATCATCCATGAATCTAAAGTAACTTTTTACATGCTGACAATAAAATGCATATCTATAAATGTGTTCCTGTTCAAAAAACCCATACTTAGATTTGCATATGAGGGGGCAAAAGCTGCCCCCATAGCAGTACCTTGTTTCTGCTAAAAAATTTCACCATTGAACTCAAAAAAGTTTTTAGTTAAGCAAAAATAGAGCAACTCAATAATATACCCAGTGTCTGGACAATCACCCAAGAAAAACCTAGCAGACTCCATACCAAAAGAGTGTCCAGTACTTGTATAAAGACTTTTGACATCCAGTGTAATCCAATACATATTAACATTCCATTGTACATCTTTTATTTTACTAATAAAATCAAACACATCTTTAATGTATGCAGATGATAACATAACTGGGTCTATATTAGATAAACAAAAGTTTAGCTTACCATTATCGAAAATCCCAGAACTCGAAATTGCAATTGTGAGGGGCTGTGCCCCCCACATCCCCCCGCTAAATATATATTCCAACTCTGAGATCGCACTACAGTGAGGAAAGGGCAAATATTCCCATCTTCGCTGTAGTGCGAGCTCACAATTCCGGTTTCGGGTTCTGGGATTTTCGCTCATGTTAGCGTTCGGTAAGATAAACTTTTGGTTATCTAATATAGACCCACATAACTTTGGGAAGTACTAAATGGTGCAACAAACACCCTATATTGTATAAGAAATAATTCCTACCCGAAACAATTGGGCGACCCGGTGGCCACTGAAGACATTTATGTATTTTAGGTAAACAATAAAAATACGCAATACTGTCATTTTCCACATTAAATTTCTTTTTAGCATCATCTTGGGATATATACCCTAATCTGACACCTTTAGCTAACAGTTCACCATATTCTTCCATAGCTGCCTCATAGACAGAAAAATGTATATTTAAAACAACAAGTTCCCTGATGCCCTGACCAAATTTCCCTTAGTAGTATAAATGTCACCTCAGGTCTCCCCTAAAAAGAGTCCACTAGTCTAGTTGAACTAATCCAGTCAACAAGGATAAATAAATAAGTAAATAAGCTATATGTTGCATATCAATAAATATTTTCCATCTAAATGTTGTTTTATTCAGATTTATACATTAGAGTGCTCAAAATGCATTTCATACCTGACTCGACACATTTCAAGTATTTCTTATATGCAATGGCTTGCACATTGCATATAAAAATAGTTTAGACTTAGTTAAAGTTGCCATGCATAATTACCCATCCCAATTAACCAGCATAAGTAAAACTGCTTGTTATCAAACTTTATGTTGAGGTCACATGTACAACTAGGCCTGCCCTCTGTTACTCACCTACTGTTCTTCTCCTTGTCCCTTAGCACTCCATTACCCACCCCCAACTGTCATGCTCCTAACTTCCATTTGTGAGGCAGTTATTGTTTATACTAAGCTAATTCTGCTTTATGTTTATATTCAGTTTTATGTTTTAATTTTCTGTTTATATTTTGCACCCTTCCTCACTGCAACCCCTCCCATATACCTCCCACACTCACTCAGTCCCCTATTTCCTAATTTCCAGATTACATTTTTAGAGATGCAGTAACATACCATCCCCTTTGTTTCTTTATGTTAACATATTCTAACTTTTTGTCTTGCTTACATTCATGTGCCATTACCTTGGTCTGCACCTCCTAGTTTTACCATGTCCATTTGTTCCTTTAATCTTAATGAGCCACGTGCAGAATGTCCTTTTTTATTATTGTCATATTTTATATTTCTCATAAATGTAGATGTTATTATTACTTTAACTGCCATTTCAGTTTGATTCATTCCCTAGCTGAAAACATTTTACAGCTCTCTGTTCCCTTCCTGCCTTTATTATGCCTCAGTAGGCCGCAGTAGGTTTATCCCCCCAACATTCAAGTGCCCCTGCATACAATTATTTTCTCAATGTTCCTTTATTCCCTTAGAGTCTTCCTTAATGTTTTAAACTAAAACAATGAGTGAGAAGGTCACTGAAAAACTAATCATTAAAAACAAAATGAAAACACCAGCAAAGCTAGAACTTCCAATAAGTGACCTACCAAACCTCTTGTGTCAGAGGCACATGGGATATATGCAAATGATCCTTATGAACATCAAGTGCTTCAGCTAATTGGCAATTCTGAATGCCCATGACTTGTTTTGGCATTTTGATGGACAATTTCAGGACAATAAAGCCAAACCCCACTAGCTGTGGATATGCGTATTTCGGCCTTATTATGACCTCATCAGAACAGCACAAGCAGAGTGCTTGACTAACCATTAGAAAACACAAGGCTGTTATACCCAGCTGATGTCCAATACCATTAGAGTCACTGCAAAAATATCCCAAACAACAAACTAAAACAATGAGTGAGAAGGTCACTGAAAAACTAATCAGTAAAAACAAAATGAAAACTCCAGCAAAGCTAGAACTTCCAATAAGTGACCTCCCAAACCTCTTGTGTCAGAGGCACATGGGATATATGCAAATGATCCTTATGAACATCAGGTGTTTCAGCAAATTAGACACATATTTTCCATCACTCTACTTTACCTCTGTTTCCCTGCCCTGTTATTCTCTTCCCAAGCTTCCCTACTGATGAACAAACTTGCTCATGCCTCACCCTTTCCATTTCCTTGTTTTTTCCCTCTTCACATTTTCCTCCACCAGAAACAGCTTTACTCTTTTCTCAGATTCCAACTTCCTACCCCCTCTTTCCATTCCAAAACCTACCACTTATACTCTACCTTCTTTTACACTTCCTCCATTACCCCCCATGCCCCTGTTAGCTGAGAACAGAACCATCACATATGCAACTTCTCCACATCTCCAGCAGGTTGCATGCTCATAGGTTCATAGGTTCATAGGAGGTTACTAGACTAATGGCTCTAGGACCTTTTCAAGTTTAGCCATTTAAAAAACTCCATCTACCCTAATTGACCATAGCTAGATGATCATTGTTTGCAGAGGGATTCTATGATCAGCACTGACTATCCCTGTCCATGAGGGACATAGGTGCCACCCCCAGGGTGAATTTACAGACACTGATCTAATTGTCAAGGTTGCACTTAAATATGGTCATTGAGGAGCGCTGCTTACGTCAAGTGCGAGCTTATTCCAGAGGAGTGGCAATCTCTGGGAGATATATCTGTCTCTGCATCATGTTATGTTAATATCACAGGCTAGGTTGATATCCCTGGTGTGACTCTTGTCCCATTTGATTTGTGGATTTGCAACATTTCCATTAGGGCAGAGTCAGAGACTGGTCTGTAGGCCATCGCCTGTCAGCATTCTGTATGATAAAAAGTACAGGGGCAGGGCTTTAAGTCTTTTCATGTAAGTCACATTTTGGAGGGCCTGGATTCTCTTGGTTAGAAACCTCTCTCATCTCTCCAGTTGCTGCAGATGTCCGGTGAGGTGCATACAGAAGGGAGGATAGTACTCAATTTGTAGTCTGATAAAGGTTGAGTACAGCAGAGTTATAACCTCCTTAGTCTTGGATATTATGCCCTCATTTATGAGATGTACAATGTAGAAGGCTTTCCTTATCGCTTTGGAAACATGGTGATTGAAGTTTAGATTGCTATTAACCTGTGTTCCCAAGTCTTGCAACATTTGTTTGAGCTTAGAGGAGTGTTATCTATATCATAATTAGCAGGGATCAAAATGGTTAATGAGGCATTCTTTTTTTAGTTTAGTTTTAGTCTGTGACTTTGGACCAATCATTTGTCTGCTTCATTCCTTTCTGTAATATGTTTACATCATTGGAGGACTCAGTGATTGCACCCACTTTGCAGTCATTTGCAAACTTGGTAAGCCACAGGACATCTACTTTCACCTGGACCTCAGAGAAATAGTTTTCAAAAAGTAGAGGGCCCAGCACAGATCCTTGTGGTATCCCACTAGTAACTGGTCTACTGGTAGAGGTGGACTCCCCAACTTTGACAGTGTGCATTCTGTGAGTGAGCCAACTGGCTACGTATTTAGTGACATATGGGTTAATCCCCGTTTTTTTTAATTTCCCCAAATCTTTTGGGTTATTAATACCATGACAGGAATCGACCCCATTCCTAAGTCAAAATATGATTAATGTTCATGAAATTAGTATTGTTTTAATCTTGATGTCAGCCAGAAGTGCTCTTCACAGCATCCACAATGTGCCCAGTATTGACTCCTTCTGCAATTCATTAGGAGTTACATGTGGTGGTAACATATCTAAGTATGCATGTAAATTATTTTTTATAAGACCCATTGCTCCTACTACTACTACTGGAACTGTCTGGGTATGTTTCTTCCACATTGCCCTCATTTCTGCTTGCAAATCATGGTATTTTATGACTTTGTGTCTCTCTGTACATAAGACACTGTAGCCAACTAGGTATAGCAATTTCAATAACCAATGCTACTTTTGTCTTCTTTTCCTGGACTACTATATCTGCCTTTCTTGCATCTACTTTTTGAATTGTTGGTAATGGGAGATCCCATATGATACAAACTTCATCATTTTCTATTATGTTTTGTGGTTTATGCTTCCAGCATTTTTCAGCTACTTCAATATTATAATGTTTGCACAAACCGCAATGCCAACAGTCTTGCCACATTATTATGCTTTTCAGTATACAGCCCTTCTGCCATCAGTATATCACAACCAGCAACAAGATATACAACTGTTTCCAATTCTGTTTTACAAAGCCTACATTTGACTGTTTCTCCCACATGTTCAATGGACTTTATAAACCAATGTGTATATAGTCTTTTGGTTTAAATCCACCTCTCCTTAACCATTCCTGCATCCAATCCTGATCAACACAAGGTTGTTCCAAGAGTTTTCTATACCTGCAGCTATATTTATGCATTTTCCACATTTCTTGCCTTTTTATCTGATCCATCACCTTATATTCTTTCTTTTGTTTTTTTAGCACATTCTGTTTTTCCCTAATTTTTATCTACTTTTGGTTTGATTCCCATATCCACTTGACAGAGATATGCTTCTGATTCAGACAGACACAAAACAGCTCACGCAGCAAATCTAAATTGTATCCAAAGGCACAGGACCCGAGGCTAAAGTTGAAAACACAAATTTTAATGAAGCACGATACACCAATAAATCCAAGCTCCTGTCAGGCTTTTTCAAGGAATGAATACAAACCATAGTGTCATTTCCTATTAATATAGCAAGTTGATTAATCACATGACTAGTAAATTGCATTCAATTAAATAAAATAAATTGAAATATCTAAGTATTTAAGTATTTAAATACAAACCATAAAACTGTCAAAGTGCCATCAATACAGAAACAAATATAAATACATTAACAGATTTAAATATTATAACAAGCATAAGTTAAAACCAATGTTATAAAATCAAATAGTGTGGTGTAATAAATATATAAACCTATAAACACCATAAGGCTCATTCAAAGCTTTGCTTTCCTGAGCTTCAAATCACATCCTATATTTATGCTATCATTTAACCCAGGAGAGCTAGTGGCATCTAATCTCAACTGACAAAAAAGTTCACGAAACTCTAAACGAGTCTCCCAGCTTCCCCCTCTTACCTCTGGGGTGATTTGTTCTGGCACCATAAACTTTAAGTTCATATTTACACATTTTTGAGAGTGTTTAAAGAATGCATTAGACTCCTTACTTCTAGAAATGTCATAGAAGTGTTCGTACACCCCTTTCCTTAAAGTTCTCTCTGTTTTACCAACATAAAAACTTAAACAATAGGTGCAAACCCCTATGTATACCACCCCCTTGGTTCCACAATTGTAGTGTTTATTAGTTCTCACTATAAAATTTCTATGTGGTAGATAGAAGGTGTTGTGGTTCAACATGGCAAAACATTGGTTGCAACTGCCACATTTATGTGTACCCCACTTCATTTTATTACTAATATTACATTTCCCCTTTTTTCAAAAAGTTCCTTTAGATTAATACCCCTTTCTAATAAAGTGTGGCTGGTTCGAAAATAAATGTTTCATTTCTTCATTGACCCACAAAATGGGCAAATATTTAAGAATAATAGATTCCACCTTATGTGAATTATTCGAATAAGTGTGTAAGAATTTATTTCCAGTCTCAATGTCTTTTTTAGGTTGGCTTTTCTCTTGTAGTTTACCTAATCCTAATAGTGCTGGATATTTTGATTCCCTATTTTTTAAAATTTCTTGGATAACAGTTTCTATCAAAATTTCAGGATAGACTTTCTCTAAAAATAATTTTTTAATAGTCTCAACTTCAAGGCTAAAACTTTCGAGTGAGCTACAAATTCTTGAAGCTCTAATGAGCTGCCCTTTAATAATAGCCTTTTTGTGATAAAAAGGATGCCCACTACTAAAATGTAAACAAGAATTAGAAAACATGGGCTTCCTGTAAATTCTTGAATGAAATCCAGAATTAATATAGGGCAGGATTCAGGAAGGCTTACACGGAGTTCAAGAGTAGTGTAAGCCTCCGTGTAAGCCTCCCGATTCAGGAACAGCCCAAATCTCCGTGTAAGAGACAGCTAACACGTCTCTTACACGGACTGGGCGTGGAAATGCTCAATACCTCATTTGCAGCTGAAAGATATGCAAATGAGGTATCTGAGCGATCCACGAAGCAGAAACCAGTCCGTGTAATGGACGTGTTAGCTGGAGAAATGTACTCAGCTGACAACTGAGTACATTTCTGCAAAATTAAAAACGGAGCTATGTCAGCTCCAAATAAAGGGTGCATTTGTGTCATTAAACATGCCAATGTCCAAATATGTGGCCATTGGCATGAAAAAGTGTTGCAAAAATATGTAATATAACTTTTTTTTTTTTCACGGGATTTTGAGGTTTAACTGCAGCGCACACCCGCGCAAACGGGGTGCGCTACCTAAAACTGAAAACCGAAGCTTATAAGCCCACAATTGTGGGATTTATGTATTACATGTAATGTCAATGGAGGGACTTGCAGACCAAAAACAATATGGCCTCCGTTTAGTGGTTGTCAAGGGGGGGAAGCTCCGTGTAAGACATGTAACTAGTCATTACTAGGCAATCCTATGTAAATGAGGGTTACAATACTGAATCACACTGCCACACAGGTAATGAGCACTTTCTGAGTAGTGTAAGAGTTAGAGAAGGGGGAGGAACAGAGTAAGAGGTAGGTGACATCACGGGGGGGAAGGATAGATTCAAATGTACCAGATTGGAGGGCAATGTAAGGTGAAAGATGACAGACAGACTTCAGGAAGGGAGGTGTGTCCCAACAGAACACTAGGAAAATCAAGAAACTGAAGGCTTACGCTATCCCTACACTCAAAGTTTCTTGATATACATGCATGCGCGCGTGTGCGCGTGTGTAAGGCAGGCTCAACATATGGGAGCGTGTTGCAAACCGTGTACAACGGTTTGCGTGAGCGTGCACGTGTTTAAGGCAGTGTGCGCGCGTTTTAACATGAATCAGCCTAGTTCATACCGTGTAAGGATGTGTGCGCGGGTGTAACACTGTGTAAGGATGTGCGTTTAAGTGACTGTGAGCGTGTTTAAGCTGGTGTGCACATTGCTCCCCCTCAGGAAACAGAGAGGAAACAGGAAACAACTAAATTACATGGAAACTGCCAGAGGATACTGCTGCAGTTAATTGTTTGAAACAATTGGAAGCAGGCAATTATGCAGGCAGACTAGAAGCCCAACCCAGCACTTAAAACACTCCAAAGAGCAGTGCAGGGTGTTTCTCACAAGAGATACTGCAAGAAAGTAAGCTATCAGAATTGAAAACTGAAAAAAGTTGAACTCAGAGCAGAAATGCTAGGGGCTGCCATAGCTGTTATAATCAGGCAAAGGCGAATTGCTGAGGGTGGTGTCAATGCAGATGCTGACAGACAACCCAGAGTGAGGAGAAGGAGAAGAGTATACAGGCCCAGGGTCACCTACCATGGGTTACATGAGCTGGAGATAGTAGAGCGCTACAGAGTGGACAGAGACCTTCTGCAGCAGATTGTTGAGCTGTGCAGGCCACATCTCACACACAGAACCAACAGAGGGAACCCATCCCAGTGGAAACCAAGGTATGTGTTGGCCTAAGAATACTAGCAACAGGTACCTTCCAGAGACCAACTGGTGATATGATGGGGATATCACAGGCATCAGCCTCCAGGGTACTGCACCAGTTCCTGGATGCCATGTCAGCACATGTCGGTGATCATATATATGTCCCTAATGACCGTGAGGTTGTGGCCAGCAATATGCATCTCTTCCAGCAAATAGCGGGATACCCTGAGGTGCTGGGTGCAATAGACTACACGCACGTACGCATCAAAGCACCAGCTGGTGAGCGGGGTAGAGTCTACATTAACCGCAAGGGATACCCCTCCATCAACTGCCAGGTCGTGTGTGATGCCCAGGGCATAATAATGAATGTGTGTGCTGGCTGCTCTGGGAGCTACCACGATTCCCACATCTGGCATCTGACGCAGCTGTACCAATCATTTGCCAGTGGGGACTTCCCACACGGACACCTAGTGGGGGATGCAGGTTATGCACTTGAGCTGTAGCTGATGACACCCATCAGAAATGCACACACACCTGAACAGGAATGCCATAATGAGGCACACGCACAAACACGTAATGTCATAGAGTGTGTGTTTGGGCTGCTCAAGTCATGGTTCTGGTGTCTGGACACATCTGGTGGAACCTTGCAGTACACACCAACTACATGTACCCAAATGGTCATGATATGTGCTATGCTACACAATATGATCCTGCGGAAACAGCTGCAGCAGGACCAGCACAGGGCTGGGCCTAACATCCCCCCACCATTGCCAAGGCCACCACAGGCAGAGGGTAACTCGGAGGAGGAACAACCTGACCTTGTCCCAGTAGGCAGAAGGAGGCGTGCCCAGTATGCCCTGGCCTTGGCAAAGAGGCAATGCATAGCACATACACTTGGTCAGTAGGAACACTGGGACTGATACCCACTCTGACTCACTCATATAGTAACAGGGATGCCTAACATGAAACAACCTGCTTCCAAACATGTACAGGGAGTGTAGTATGTGCATCCGACAGAGGCAGCCCTGCAGCACCACCTGAGGCATGAATGCCATGTGTTAAGTAATGTAATACCATGTACCATATGCACACCTGAGGACCCGACTAACATCCACCCACACCAATCATAAACCACAAAAAAAAAAAAACCTCCCTCATAGGTACCACAAGCGATAGTAACCTAGATGTAATGCTACCCAATGCCAGAAGTATAAATGCGTGCAGTGTAAATGCACACAGTATAGAGAATGTAGATATCAGTGCTGTAATAGAAAACAGGGTCAAAGCCCACAGCAGCACCCTGACACTATCAGGTCACACCTCTGTCCTAATAGCAGGAACTGCCCCAGGCCTACTCTGGCAATGTGAGTGTCAAACGAAATATTACTGTCAACCTGGGTGCCCAGGACCCTGATAACCTCTTCTGTGCTTAGAGGATTGCCACCTAGATGGGAACTAGGGGTAACCCTGTTGTTCCCGAAGGGTATGACTATGCATTGTTTAGCATTTAACGTAAGGTCATGGCTCTGGCACCAGTTATCTGTGTCTATGAGACCCTTCTGAAGGATGTCTGTGTCAGATGGGTTTCCAACTATGCTTCCCAGTTTGCAGTCATCTTCAAACTTTGTCAGCCATAATCCTCCTGTGTTTGCTCATATGTCTGAAAAGTAGATGCTGAACAAATGTGGGCCCAGGACTGAGCCCTGTGGGACACCACTTGTGACAGCTCTGGAGTGTGACATGGCACCAGCAACTTTGACCCTGTGTGTTCCGTCACTTAGCCAGTTTGCAACCCATGCTGTGATGTATGGGTTCACAATTAAGCTGGTGATGTTTTCAATGATACCTGAGTGGGGTATTGTGTCGAAAGCCTTTGCCAGGTCAAGGTAGGCTGTGTGGACTGCCTTGCCCACGTCAATGGCCTGGGTGACTGTCTTGAAAAAGTCAACCAAGTTTAAAAGGCATGATCTGCCCTTGACAAAGCCAAACTGGATTGGATCCAATGTCTGCAAGTCCCCTATGTCTTCATTTATAATTCCCATTATGATCCTCTCCATAGCTTAGCAGAACAGGCTTGTCAAGCTGATGGGATGGTAGTTTCTGGGGTTGGTGGAGGCACCTCCTTTGTGAAGTGGGTCCACCATTGCCGTATGCCACTCCTTGGGCACATATCCTGAGGTGAGGCTAAGATTAAACAGCTGCCCTAACTGTGGGTGTAATTACTCATTGAGTTCATGGAGCACACAACTGGGGACACCATCTGGTCCCATGGATAAAGTGTTTTCCGCCTTGGATAGAGCAGTTCCCACCCCAGCATTGGAGATGTTTGGGGGGCTACAATCCTCTGGTGTAGATACCCCTCCAGTTGGGGGGAGGGGGTGGAGAAATCTGCACTGAACCTGTCAGCCAGTATGATGGCAATGTCTGTAGGTTCAGTGATATTTACATCATTCCGAACTAATTCTGAGCATATCTGGGAGTTCCCTCCCAGGTTTCAAACATAGGTAAAAAAGGCCTCATGATTGTCCCTTGAGTCCTGAGTGGGTTTACTCTCAAAACTCGCCTCGGATGATTGTATGGGGGAACCCAGTGTTGTACTCACAATGAGCAGGGGTGTCCTCCCTTCTATGGATTTCGCTCTGTCTCGTAGTAGCTCCTTCCTTGTGTTGTAGAGCTTGTTTATGGCTAGGGTCCACCAGACTGGATGCTTGCCTGTGGTACAAAGAGTCTTTGTTTTGTTTGGGATTGCCTGATCCATGCAGTCCTGGAGGTGCTGGTAGAAGGCATGTGTAAGTGATACAGTGGCTTGGGTAATGGTGTCCGCTGGCTTGGGGGCCTTGAAAGAGACCACACCAGTCCTTAGAAATGTGAAGTCGGCATTTGAGAAGGTCGTCACTGTTTGTTTTTCTATCTGGGGTGTGGGTGGGATGTGGACTCCCACTGAGATTAGTCCATGATCTGATCTCACCAATGATGGGTATACTTCTGGTGTTGAACAGTGTGACCCCATGTTCGTGATGATGAGTTCTAGTATGTTGCCTCCACTTGTGGGGATTGGGACCAGTTGTTCCATGGCATTTGAGTGTATGAACTCTTGTAACCTTTGTGTTAGAGTGTTGTGGCTTGATTAGTGATCCCAGTCTATATGTGGATAGTTGGAATCACCCAGTAGGATGGTGTTTGGAGATACATTTATCCCCTTCAGTGTTTGCAGGACAGCTGTGTGAGGTACCTGAGTTTGAGAGGGTGGCATGTAACATGCTACAAACTGCAGAGCAGTCTTGCCTGCAGTCACTGGCACCTGGATGGTCTCCGATGCATTGTGTGTTGCCACCAACCATGAGGTGAGGGTGTCCTTCATGAATAGGGACACCCACCCTCCTTTCTTGGTGTTGTCCGGATTCTGGTGCCGGAACGCATGATATGAGGTAACACCCGATAGTGCCGGGGTGCTGTCAGAAGCTGTGAACCAGGTTTCAGGCACAGCACAGACATCAATGTGTTACATACTGAGAAGGGCATAGAGTGTGTGCAGCTTGAGGTTGAGACCTCTGGCATTGAGCAGCATTACCCTTAGTGTCCTTCCTTTACTGTGTTCTAGGGTGGTAGGTGCAGAATCTGAATCTTGCATAAAAAAGGCACAATGGGGGTGGCAAGAGCATCAGCTGAAATCCGGAAGCCCAGGGGTGACAGGTGCAAGCCGTCCCTTGCAAATCAGCATGGCCTGTCCAGCATGTCATCCCAGGCAGACAGACATTGGACCCCCTTTGAATGACACCATAGTTTAAGCAAATTATTACAGCTGATCATCTTGTCTCTATTTATGTGGCATCATACTTGGTGAAGGTAGGATACTGCTCAAGGTCAGGGTCATACCTGCCTGGCCTACATAATCAGAGGGATCCTCTATGTCTCTTTCCATGTAGTCCAGGGAGGTACATCTCAGGTCATTCACACCAGCATGGATAATGACTGGGTCAGACTTGTACTTGCAGTTGAGTGACCTGAGTGCTTGCATTATGTGGTGGATTCCAGTGCCCGATAGGCAGCTTACTGTGACCTCCTCCGTATTTGATCTGGTGAGCGGGACATCAGTGTGTCTGACTATGGAGTCACCTATGACAAGTGTGTCTGGCAGTGTGTTCGGCCTTAAGGGCTGTGACTGTTTGGCACACCGACTCTGTGGTCAATGTGTTGCATGTGCTGTGCCCTGTGGAGGCAGTTGTGTGAGTGTCTGCTGTGGTAGCCACTGTCGTTTTGGTAGAATTCTGATGAGAGCCTCCGAGTATGTCTCTGTGTGTCTATGTGTATGATCTTACGTTGTGATAGTGCCATGTGAGACTGGATTTGTGATGTGTGTGGTTACCTTCACCTTCTCCCTGGTCTTGCTAGTCCTATGTTGAGAGAGCTCAGCCTCCACTTTGGCTATATAGTTGCATCTCTCACATGTATGTGTGTTTTATGGGAGAAGGAGAGGGTTGTCAGTGTACATGAGGCAAGTGTAACATTGCCTCAATATTCCCAGGTTCACCAGCTGAGCAGGAGAGGACACTAGCAACTGATCCCTAGACATGCTAGAAGGAATAGACAAAACAATGTTGTAATACAGGGAGATATCAAGCCCCCCAAACCACATCATAGTGCTTGACTGACAATACCTACACATACACCAGTGTTTCATAGTGTCATAGTTTACTACTAGGCTATCTGCCCTAGTGCATGTGTAAGCCTAGCCATAGTGATGTGGCTATTGCCACCCCTTATAGTGGTAATAAGTGTACAGAATAGATTCTGAATATTGTGCCTCTGACTTAGTAGTGACACATTATGACCCCCTTACGTAATTGAATAACATGACTGTGCATCTGTCTAGTCTGTGCCTCTGTCTCATATGCAGTTGTCCAGATGTCTCCTGAAGAGAGTCAGTGAGGGACTCTGTCAAACATGAACTGGGATACTCTGCTAGAGTGTCAGATGCCTCTGAGTTATGACTCTGTCCCTCCAGCATGTCCTATACATGTATGTGCTGAGGTTCAAATCCTCAGCTCTCATGGCTCTGGTGGATTTGGATTGCTTGCAGTGGAGCATGTCCACCAAATCCTGATTGGACATGGTCCTGTATGTCAGGCATAGGTCACCTGTAAGTATGCGGTATGACACTGAATAAAGCTGGATTTCCTCTATTCTGGAAGCATATGACATGTGTTGAAGAACCCTGATCTTCATGGTAGGTACTTTTGAGGTCTCTCCAGCTGTTGCAAGTGCTGGGTGAGGTACATACCATATGGGGCTTTGTATTCAATCATGGGCCTGATAAGGGAGAAGGATAGTGGAACAATGACCTCCTATGATCTTGATGGAAAACCCTCCATGATAAGGTGGGCAAGATAGAAAGACTTCCTAACCACTTTGGTAACAGGGGTGTCAAAAGAGATGTCGCTATCTACATGTGTCCCCAGGTGTCTGATTTGTTTTCTGTGCTCAGTGGGTTGCTGTCTATGTATTGATCTGTGGGTACTTTGTTCCTCCCAAAGGGGATGAATACACATCAGTTGCATTCAGTTTCAGGCCATGCGTCTGGCACCAGCTATCCGCCTTTGTGACGGCATTCTGTAGGATGTGTGTGCCGGCTGATGTATGCACTATGGTGCCTAGGTTGCAGTCATCTGCAAACTTTGTCAGCCACAACCCCCCTATGTTTGCTTTCACATCTGAAAGGTAAATACCAATTAAGAGGGGTCCCAGGACACATCCTTGTGGGACACCACCTGTGACTGACTTCAATCTGACAAGGCACCTGCAATGTTGACTTTATGGGTTCTGTTTCTTAGCCATTTTGCAACCTATCCTGTGACATATGCTGTTATATGTCAGCTGTTGAGCTTGGCTATGATGCCTGAGTGGGTATTGTGTCACAGGCCTTAGCCAAGTGCAGGTAGGCTGTGTGGACTGTGTAGCCCTCATCGATGGCCCTACTGACAGTTTCATAGTAGTCAACTAGGTGCAAAAGGCAGGATCTGCCCTGTACAAAGCTGAACTGGGTGGGAACAAGGGTCCGTAGGTCAGCAATGTGTCTGTGTAAGAGCTCCATAATGACTCTTCCCATAGCTTTGCAGACAAGGCTGGTTAAGCTTGTGTGGTGGTAGTTGCCATGGTCTGTGTAGGCATCTCCTTTGTGGAGTGGGACCACTGTTGCTGCATGCCAGTGTTCAGGTACATATCCTGTAGCAAGACTAAGGTTAAATAGCAGTTGTATATACTGGTCCAGCTCCTTCTGGAGTTCACATAGCATGCAACCGGGGATACCAGCAGGTCCCATTGATGCTGTGTACTTGTCTTTGCTGAGTGCGGCTCTCACATGGACATCCAAGATGACAGTGAGGTTACATACAGCAGTGATAACTATCTTCTTTTGGGGGTGAGGGAGGGGGTAAATCACACTGAAGCTGTCCACCGGAATGTTGCCAATATCTGTCAGGTCACTGGAATATATGTTGTTGTTTACCAACTCTGAGCATATCTGAGGGTTCCCAACCAGGTGTCTGACATAACTGAAGAAAGCAGTGTGGTTACCTTCATTGTCTTTGGTGATTTATGTCCCCAAGTTGACCTTGCATGTCTTTATGAGACAATGTAGCTTTCTACTAGTGCTGATCACAGCTTTCTTCCCTTTTGGAGATGTAGCTCTGTCTTGCATTAGTAACCCTCATCTGTCATACAGTTTGTTTATGGCTGGGGTCCACCAGACAGGCCACTTCCCCTTTGTGGAGAGGGTCCTGTTTTTATTTGTGATTGCATGGTCCATGCTTTCTGACATGTAGCTAAGGGGAGGTCATCGTGGTTCTGCAGTTATCTTTCATCAGCATTAGAAATGACCACAACAGCCCCTGTGGGGTTTACCTCATGCAGACACATCCAGCACCTGTAAAGTCCACAACAGTACCTCACCAGGAGTATGAAAGAGCTGGAACACATATAATGTGTCGCCTGATTAAACAGAGTGCAGCTCCACACACTGCCATGCTGTCCACCCAGATGCAAACAGTGCCTGATGTAGAAAGCCATGTCCAAGCTGGAATCAATGCACATGCTGCACCTTGTACAATCTGAATGGCAGGGAGCTATGCACATGAGGGACCTGAACCCCAGCACTGACATACATAGGACAGGCTGTACTGCATTATCCATAACACAGAAGCCACCCCCACGCATGAGTACACTACCAGTACAGGTTGTATGTAGAGACACTTGTTGATTCCCCTCAACAGGAATCCTAATGAGTGGATGGGAGATGGGAGGTTTACCCTGGGTATCAATGTTATGTCACAGGTAGACAGAGGCACAGTATACTAAACAAGACATATGTCATGGCAAACTACACTTACAATGTGTTGACGGACAAACACACTCTCTGACTAGCATTAGAAATGGCCTAGGGCACACCGGTAGTGTTTGCCAATGTACACTCATGTTGTGGAATACACTACTGATGTTGGATGAGGCTGTTGTAAGTAGTTCACATCTGAACATAATGCAACATGGTCAGATAGGTTCATAAGTACATAGGTTTATACTAGGCTATCTTCCCTAAGGCAGGTATAAGCCTAGCACAGAGTATGTTGGTGTACACCACCCCTTATACAGAAACAGTACTGTGCCCATTATTTTGTCATGCCTCTCTCCAGCAGTGACACAGTGACAATCCCCGGGTTAAACGTATGACCTTCCATCCACAGGTCAAGATACCTCTTGAACACAGCCAGCAAGGTGCTCTGCCTCACATGGACCAGGATTGTATTCCACAGCATAGGGAGTCTCCGGGTGATAACTCCATCCCTCAAACATGTCCAACGTACATCCCTGCTAAGGTGTAAGTCACTTGCACTAGTGGTTAAGGTGTATCTGCCGATTCTGAGGTGGAGCATGTCCATTAATCCCTGTTTGGACATGGCCTTGCATGTCAGGCACATGTCACCTCTAAGCAGATGGTATGTGAGTGAATAGAGTGGGAGTGTCTTCAATCTGGCAGCATATGACAGCTGTTGGGGTTCCTTGATCCTTTAGGTGGGGACATTCAGGGTGTCTCCAATTGCTGCAGATGCTGGGTGAGATACATCTAGAATAGGGCAGTCTACTTGATCACCGGTCTGATAAGTGAAGAGTACAGGGAACAATGACCCACTAGATCTGGATGTGAATCCCATCCTGATCAGGTGGGCAATGTAGAAGTTCTGTCTAGCCACTTTAGCAACGTGAGTGTCAGAAGAACGGCAACTGTCAACCTGGGTCCCCAGGTCCATGATAACCTCCTCTGTGCTTAGAGGATTGCCACCTATATGGTAGCTTGGGGTTACCTTGCCTTTCCTGAAGGGTATGTCTACACATGTTGTGCACTTTGACTTCAGGCCATGGCTCTGGCACCAGCTATCAGTTACCATGAGTCCCTTCTGAAGGATATCCGTGTCTGATGCACTGTCCACTATGGCGCCCAGTGTGCAGTCATCTGCAAACATTGTCAGCCAAAGTCCTCCCATGTTGGCCTGTACTTCTGGGAAGTACATGACAAACAATAGGGGGCCAAGGACTGAGCCCTGTGTGACACCACCTGTTACCAGCCTGGAGTCTAACATAGTGCCAGCAACTCTAACCCTGTGGGTCCCATCCTTAAGCGAGTTTGCAACCCATCTTGTGACATATGGGTTTACATTTCAGTTGTTAGGGTTTTCCACAATACCTGAGTGGGGTATTGTGTTGAAAGTGTTTGCAAGGCCAAGGTAGGCTGTATGGACTGCCTTTCCCCAACAATGGCCTAAGTGACCGTTTTGAAGATGTCAACCCAGTACAAAAGGCATGATCTGCCCTTGACCAAGCCAAAATGGGATGGGTACAATGTCTGCATGTCCCCTATATCTTTGTTTATGAGCTCAATTATGATCCTCTCCATAGCTTTGCAGACTAGACTTGTTAAGCTTATGGGGCAGTAATTACCATGGTCTGTAGAGGCACCGCCTTTGTGCAGATGTGCACAACTGGACCCTAACCAGGCTGTTGTGCACACTATGGAAATGTAAAGCAGTGATAGGACTAAAGCCCAGGATACTGACCACCACGGTGAAAGTACTGAACCACTACACTATACAGTACTACAGTGTTAGGTCAGTATGAACGGATGTTGACAATTGTGTGCAAAGAATCCCATGCAAAACCTGCAGGCACAGTATACTCCCTGTTGTGTTCACACAAAAAGCATTTGGACAGTAACTACACAACATGGCACAGAACACACAACCATAAACTGGAGGTATTTGTTGAAGGTCACACTCATCCACAAATGTGATGGGCTGCATAGTTCAACATATGGAAAGCCCACACTGGGCATGCTCACACACTTAGATAAATGAGACATCTTTCACACAACATGCCATGGGAAGGCTGAACTGGGCATGCTCACACACTTGGTCCAAATGTTACTCCTAGCAACTGTGAAAACACACCAGAGGATGCTCATTCCCCTTTCTAGACACTGATCATGTAAGCACCCTATAAGTATATCAGGAGAAAAGGAATCTCTTGGTAATCCGAATAGGGCGCTCCGCTAATGCGTCCGTCTCAAGTGTCATAATATAGTTAGGTAGGGATTTGAATCCAGCAAGTGGCAAGTGTGTGTGAAGGGGGATAAGTGTGTATGAAAGGAACATCCCTTTTGGCAACTGGGAAAACACACCACAGGATGCTCATTCCACTTTCTAAACTCTGATGATGTCAGCACCCTATAAGTATATCAGGGAGAAAAAATCTCCCAGTAATGCGAATAGTGCGCTGCGCTAATGCGTCCATCTCTAGTGTCATAACATAGTTAGATAGGGGTTTGAATCCAGCAAGTGTGTGTGAAGAGGGGTGTGTAAGTATGGAAGAAAAGGACATCCCTTTTGGTAACTGGGAAAACACACCATAGGATGCTCATTCCACTTTCTAAACTCTGATGATGTCAGCACCCTATAAGTATATCAGGTGAAAGGAAATCTCCCAATAATGCGAATAGCACGCTGTGCTAATGCGTCCATCTCTAGTGTCATAACATAGTTAGGTAGGGGTTTGAATCCAGCAAGTGGCAAGTGTGTGTAAGTATGTATGAAAAAGACATCCCTTTTGGCAAATGGGAAAACACACCACAGGATGCTCATTCCACTTTCTAAACTCTGATGATGTCAGCACCCTATAAGTATATCAGGGGAAAGGAAATCTCCCAGTAATGCGAATAGCGCGCTGTGCTAATGCGTCCGTCTCTAGTGTCATAACATAGTTAGGTAGGGGTTTGAATCCAGCAAGTGGCAAGTGTGTGTGTGTGTGTGTGTGTGTGTATGAAAAGGACATCCCTTTTGGCAACTGGGAAAACACACCACAGGATGCTCATTCCACTTTCTAAACTCTGATGATGTCAGCACCCTATAAGTATATCAGGGGAAAGAAAATCTCCCAGTAATGCAAATAGCGCGCTGTGCTAATGCGTCTGTCTCTAGTGTCATAACATAGTCAGGTAGGGGTTTGAATCCAGCAAGTGTGTGTGAAGGGAGGTAAATGTGTATGAAAAAGACATCCCTTTTGGCAACTGGGAAAACACACCACAGGATGCTCATTCCACTTTCTAAACTCTGATGATGTCAGCACCCTATAAGTATATCAGGGGAAAAAAATCTCCCAGTAATGCGAATAGCGTGCTGTGCTAATGCATCCATCTCTAGTGTCATAACATAGTAAGATAGAGGTTTGGATCCAGCAAGTGTATGTGCAGGGGGGGATAAGTATGTATGACTGAAATCCCCCTTTTGGCAACTGGGAAAACACACTACAGGATGCACATACCCCTTTCTAAATGATATCACAATTATGTATGGCTTTTGAGTACAGACATGCCACGTGTGTTTTGCCCACACAGAATGCCCATGTGTGCGGGTTGTCCCTCACAATAATGCATGACATTGATGAAACCAGTTATGGCAATGCACACATGATGTATGTGTGTGCCAAATACACATATGTACCTGTGACCTTCAATAGTTACCATGTGTGATGCCTGACACATGTGAATACATGGTATTTGCACAGGGTAACATTATGACTGTGGTCTTCTGTGCAGGTGCTGCATGTGGGATGTGTATATACAGTGTGAGATGTAGATGCTATCAGCCTAGTAGTGAGGGATACACACCTGGTCTGGGGCATATAGTCTACATGTTGCTGATGTACAGGTGCTGCATGTTTTCACCTGTTGTGGGAGTGGTAAGACGTTACTCCACAGCAATGCAGTGACAGCATGCTAAGAACCATTCAGCCAGGGTGTCATAGCTACCCTAATTCATTAGCATTCAGTAATATGTCAGAATCCCTGGTGAGGATCTGATGCCAACCAAGGTCAGGGGTCTACCAGCCTGTGTCACTTGCTCAGTGATCCCTTCCATGTTCCCTATCATGTATCCCAGTGAGGGACATCCCACATCAGCTGTGGTGGCATGGACAATGACTGAGTCATATGTTTCCATGCATCTGACTGACCTGTATGTTTGTGTTATGTGGTGGACCACAGTGCTCCATGAGCATATCACTGTGACCTACACATTGTCCATCCTGGTGAGCATGTTCTCACTGTACTGGACAATAAGGGTACCTAACACAACTGCGGCAGTAGTGTTGTATAGCTGTACAGACTGTGCTTGTTTGACACACAGGATTTGTGTGCTATGTGTTATGAGTGCTGTGTGCAGGCCTAATGTATGCCTGTGTGCCAGCTGCAGAGATGTCTGCCAGTCATGCAGGATGCTATCCTTAGGCTCCACAACTGACCTGGTGTGTTTCCATGCTTGTATTGCTGTCCGTGTAGGTCCACATCAGATTGGTATTGCTGTCACTGTAGTATTTCATGCCACCAGACAGGTTATGCCAGTACTGGGTTCAGAGTGCTTATTCCACAGTTCGGCCATGTGTTTCCATCTCATACATGTGTTGTACATCCATGGGCAGGGGATAGGATTGACTGTGTACATGTGGCAGCTGTGACAGTACTACATGACACACATATCCCACAACTGTACCATAGAGGTGACTGACAACTGACCATTGCACATGCTACCATAGTATTGAGATTGCATTGGTGATTAACAGCACATAGGGCCAATGGTGAACAAGATACATAGGTCCATAGGTTCATACAAGGATGTCTGCCCAGCGCATGTATCCCCCTATGCAGAATGTGTGTGGCTTTCAACATGCATTGTATATCTGTCTTGCTATTCCCTTTTCCAAGGTTTGTATACTGTGCCTCTGTCTCACAGTGACACATAAGTGATACCCAGGGTAACCCTACAAAGTCACATCCAGTCATTAATATCACTCTTGAAGACAGTCACTGAGTCAGTCTGCCTAACCTCTATTGGGATAATATTCAAGAATGAAGGGAGCCTCCAGAGTTGTGAATGTGCCCCTCCAGCATGTCCTATGCATATCACTCCTGAGGTTCAAGTCGTTCCAGCATGTATGCTGATGGGATCTGGATATTCTGAGGTGCAGCATGGCCATTAAGTGAGGGTTTGACATGGCTTTATATGTCAGGCACAGATTGCCTATGAAGAGGCAGTATGCCACCAAGTAGGGTTTGCAGTCCCCTGCGACTTGCTCAGCCACAGTACTTCCATGTTGGCCTGTACCTATGGTAAATATATGATGAACATGACAGCTCCCAGGGCTGAGCCTTGTGGGACACCACTTGTACCAGGTTGGAGGCTGACATGGCTCCAGCAAGTCTAGCCATGTGTGTTCTGCCCTTGAGCCAGTGTGCAATACCATAGTGACATAGGGGAAAATATGTACACTGGTGAGCTTACTATAATGCACAAGTGGGGTATTGTATCAAAGGCTTATGCAAGGTCCAGGTAGGCTGTGTAGACCTCCTTCCCCTTAACAGTGGCCTTGGTGACTGTTACAAAGAAATCAAACAGGTTTGAGAGGCAGGATCTGCCATTAACAAAGCCAAACTGTGTATGGTGACATGTATGTAGGTACACAATATCTAGATATGTGAGGTTCATGTTGATCCTTGCCATAGTTTTGCAGACAAAGCTAGTCAGACATATGGGGTGAATAGTGTCCAGGATCCGTGAAGGCACCACCTGAATGTAGAGGGACCACTGTTGCTGTACGCCACTCTCTGGCCACATATCGTGTAGTAAGTCCGGGATTGAACAGTGGTGTTATGTCTGGGTGTAGCTCTTCTTGTGGTTCATGTAGGACACAGCCTGGCACACTGTCTGGTCCCATTGATGCAGTGTTTATTGCTTTGGGAAGGGCATCTCTTACCTGAGCATCTGTGATGTCAGGGGGGGGGGCGGCACTCTGCCGCAAGACATATTTGCCCTTTCGGTGTGGTGGGGGGGAGAAGGCAGCAGTGAACCTGTCCACTAGGATGATGGCAATGTCTGTGTGTTTTGTATTTGTGTGACATCTTGGATTACCTCTGAGCATATCTGGGTAGTACCACCCGGGTTCCTAACATAACTACAGACAGCCTTGTGATTATCCTCAGTGGCTTGTGGAATCTTCTCTCAAAGATGGCCTTAGACAATTGTATGGGTGCCTGTAGTTGTCTTCCAATAACCATCTGTGGTGCCTTCACATTTTGGGAGGTTGTTGTAACGTGGTGGCGTCATCCTTCTATTGTATAGTGTGTTTATGGCTGGTGTCTGGCACCCAGGACATCTGCCTTTGGAGAATTGGGTCATGCTTTCATATGTGGTGTCATGATCCATGCATTCCTGAATGTGTCCATAGAATGCCTTTATACAGGTATCTGCAGTCTGGTCCATATTTCCAACAGGCCTGGGGCCTTTGAAGGTTTCCACATCATTTATGAGGGGTGTGAACTTGCTTGACATGAGCTGTTGACAGACGTGCCACCCCCAGACAGAGCAAGGTGAGGGTCACATTTAGCTACCTGTCGGGTGATAGAATGTGCCACATAACACAGGCACACAGGTCACTCCACAGCAGGTACAACTATGAGGCAGTCATTGTCCATGCTGGTGCAAACAACCTGAGATGTACCTCCCTGGACCACATGGAAAGAGACACAGAGGAGCTCTTACAGCACCCTCTCAAACTCAGGACTCCCACACAGCCTTCATGCTGACACAGGAGAGTATAGATTTCTCTGCAAACACCATCATACTGGGTGACATCAGATACCCAAACATAGACTGCGAACATTACACAAGCCACAATACCCAAGCTCTAGGGTTCACATAGATCAGACATTCTTCAGCTATGGAACAGGTAACCAACCTTCCCACAAGAGGGGCAGATATACTAGACCTGATCATCACAAACATGAGTACCAAATGCTCACCACTGGGAGTATATCCTCATTGTTGCAATCAAACCATATACAAATCACACTGGAGTACTGGATCCACCACATATGCAAACCTCGAACACATCGATGTGTGTGTGGGAAATGCCCCTATTAGCAGCTGTGACAGTACAGTACAGGATGCAGATCCCCTTTTGAAACACTGATGATGTCAGGACTCTATAACTATATTACCTGTATTAAAGTCCTCCAGTAATTTGCATAGCGCGCTCTGCTAATGCATCTTTCTCCCGTGTCATAACATAGTTAGGTAGGGGTTTGAATCCTGCAAAGGGAATGTATGTGTGTTAGTATGAGTGGGGTTTATGTGTGTGCACTATGCTGGGAGGGATAAGTGCCTTTTGCCAACTGGGAGAACACACTACAGGGTGCACATCCCTCCTCCTACACACAGATGATGTCAGCACCCTCTAAGTACAGCATTAGAAAGGATTTCCACAACTACTGCATATAGCACACTCTGCTAATGTGTCTGTTTCTACTGACATAACACAGTTAGGTATGGGTTTGAATCTTGCAAATAGAAAGTATTTGTTTTACTGTGGGTGGGGTTAGTGTGTGTGCACAATGATGGGGGTGGGATGTGGCTTTTGCCACATGGGGCTATGCACTGCAGGGTGCTCATTACCCTTAACAAGCAGTGATGTTGACAGCACCCTATACAAACAAAACTACAAAAGAGAAGGTGGTGGTACCAATAACACATGTAAGGTAACACTTTTTCAAGTAATGTCCACAAAACAAAGTAGGATAATCAAACAATTCTTTTATTCTATACAAACAACATGACAACAGACAACTGCCAGTACTCAGTATAGTGTTACATGCTACTGTAACACGCACATGTACCAGAATATACCTAGATAGTGTTTTGAAGCCTGTATGTGGCAAGTTTGTGGATGTGGGAAGTGTCTGTGTGTGCATTTCCGTATGGGAAACATGTTTGATGTGGCAATCAGGGCACCACAGTACCTGATGCACATTACATCTTTGAACTGATGAGGTTGCCTGCACCCTGTGAGCACAGGTAGAGAAGAGGAAGTGAGTAGTAAACAACATAGTGCACTTCTCAAATGTGTACCTGTCATGTATCGACAGCTACTCATGTAGGGTAATAAATTATGGGAATGGCAGGTGAGTGTGTGCATGTGCGTGGGTAGCAGGGTGTGTATAAATGCATGTGTGACAGAACAGATACATATAGCTGAATCTACATAACAGCACATGATGTGCATTCCCATGGTCAATGTTAGCATGTGATGGTGTGCAGCTGGTACACTTTGGTAAGTAGTATGGGTGCAGATAACAATTGAGGACATTCATACAGTTACTGCAGCAGGACTGCTGGGATATACACACAATCATACTGGAACACTGAACAGTTACAAACATGTTACTACTTATACACATCTATGTAGTCACCCTGTGCATCAGCAACGTGTATACCTTTTCCTGCACCAATGTTGTAGTATGCAGGAGGTGGCACAGTGTCATCATATGCACAGGGTGTGGGTTAGGTATGCCCAAGCCAGCCACTGGTATCACCAATTGACATGTGTGTGTATGTGTGTTTGTGAGGGGCAGCAGTACAGGGTGGACCAGTGTTGGTGCAGTGTGTGTGTGAATGTGTTTGCCCTAGGTGTTAGGTTTCTGCATGTGTGTAAGCACGCACACAGTCACACATAATGGCTGCCATGTACAGGGTTTTGTGGACAGCCACAGACTGCACCTGTCAGGTCATCCAGATCAGTGTCTGTGGGCACAGACACGGTACCTGTGCCTGGCAGGGGTGCTACGGGCCGTATCCGGTAATAACCCAGACTGGGTACTGTCGTCAGAAGCAGGGGTGTGCTGACTGGACACAGTTCCCTGTTGGGACTGTCCAGAGCCACGTGCACCTGGTCTCCTGGGGCGTCCTGATGACAGCACAGACCCAGCATTGCTGGGGCTGGTGCTGGCACTTGAGGTGCGTGAGTGGGCCTGTTGTCGTCCGCGGCCACTGCCAGCTGGTGCTGTTGCTGGCATACGGCCACGTCGACATCGCAAACGCACACCAACGCCCTGGCCCATGGACATCTGGTTGTGGAGCAGCTGTTCTATGCCCCCACAACGTCTGTCAATGACATCTGTGAGGTTACGGATAGCATTCGCAACGTCACGCATGCCATCTGTCATGGCTGTGCGACATGCTCTCAGCTCCCTCAGACCCTGTCTGGTGTACCTTTCCATACATGCCTGTGCCTGCATGACAGTTCTGAACATAGTGGAGGTTGACATACCTCCTTGGGCACGTCGGCCAGAGGCAGTACAGCCACGGATGCCCCCACGAGAACCCATGGGCGACTGTCTGTGTGGTACCATTGGAGGACCCTGCTCATGGCTGCCTTGTGGGGATGCATGTACCACAGGTACCACATTACCCTGATCTATGCCCACTGCAGACTGTCCATCACCTAGGGACAATGGGGACAAAGGATGCAACGGCAGGATGACTGTGCGCATTGACGGGGTTGACAGCTGTGTACTGTCAATTGGCTGACCAATGGTGGACCCAGACACACCTTCCTGCACCATTACAGACATTTCATCATCATCAGTACCTGGGGCACAAGATTCAGGTTCCCTGCTGCAGGTCACCAGAGCAGCACCAGAACCTATGGGAGGAAAACAGGGAACACAGATTACAGTCCCAACACATATTTGACAGAGATGCACTTCAATACTAATGCACACATTCAGAAATGGACACATGCACTCATGGACACTAACACACATGCACACATGGGCACAGGCACACTTGCACACATGCACACCCCACAGTAAACACACACATCAGTACCGTGTTACACTACTCTTAATTTAGTACAACTGGTATTACAGTTATTATTAACACACTCACCAGCATGTCTACTACAGCATTACACTACTCTTACTAGTATTATAAATTGTTTTTCAGGTAATGTTAAAAACACTCACCAGCATGTATGGCCTGCCACGTTGCTAGATGGGAGGGACCTGGAAGTGTGAAGAGAGTAATGTCAGTGGGCACAAGTGTGCCATCTGTTTTGCACATGATACAGTACAGTACAGTAGTACACTAGTTCCCTTATACACATCAGCTGCTCATAATATCTGTATCACACATGCACAATTACATATCATGATGACATATACATACCACATGCACACCTTATGCGTGCATGAAGTAACAGTGTACAGAACAGTCATATGTACATACCAGGAGTTAACTCTAATCTCACCCTTACCTCTCTTCAGACGACAACTCAAACTGTACTTCCAGAACCACTGGCTTTGTTCTTGTTGGACTCCAGGCTAATGTCCCTCTCCCCACCCTCTCTTTACCTTTAACCCCCTCATTCTGCATAGAAACTAGCTTCTACCCTGTTTCTTTCACCTTGATGTCCTTCTATGCTCTGGCCTACTTCTCCCATCCCTTTCACCTCCTCTTGACTGTCTTGCTTCTTTTCCTCACTTCCCTTCTTGACTCCTGCCTCTTCCCTATTATTTTATCTTTCATACTCCTTCTACTTCTCTACCCTTCTGAGTCCTAAGTATTATCTATATGGCTCTTCCCTTATTGCATAACCGTTATGCTTTAGGTAGAATTGCTTTGAAACCGACAGTACATTGTGCATGACTCTAAACTGTTTGAGTTCCTTAAATGTATGTTGATTTAATTAACAGGCTGGTGTATATTTCTATTCTGTTGGCTGTCTGTATTAACAACTTGTCTGTCTGCCTTTATTATGTTATGTGTGGAGCTTTTCTCCCCAGGCCTCTACTGAAAGTGGACATATATCCAGCTAGACTATCTTGGTCAACAAATGTAACAGTAATAACAATAAATAAATATGGCATCTTACCTGCACGCTCGGTGTCTTGCTGCTGTGTGGATCCAACCTCCATCATGATGCATGACTGCTGTTGTTGTTCTGGGGCTGGATCCACAACACTTAGCAGTAGCCCCTCCTGTCTGGTGAGGGGGGGATGTGTGGCCACCCCCCCACCTGTGGCAACCTGTTGCCTGCAGATATCTGCAGCACGCTGGCGGACATTTCTAATCAAATCACTGCAGTGATGTCTCACCTGCTCATATGTCCTATTATGCATGCCAACATCATTTATCCTGCTAAGTAGGTTTTGCCACAGTGCAGACCTCTCCTGCTGATTCTGGGTGGTGCGTGAGAACAGGATGGCATAGTCATGCACCAGGCTCTGATGAATCACGTCATCTTCTGCAGCAGAATATGCTGGGTTCCTTTTTGGAGCCATGTCGATCTGGAAGGTACACAAACAGGTTATCAGCATAGTATCTCAGCAATACATGGTACACATTCTATACAGGGAGTATTAAATTGTACTTATTACTGCTTGGTTGTAACTTGATTACAGTGTAGCTATCATTCTAAGTCATTTTTACTAAGCACTTGGCCTTCAGGCCAGTTGTTTTACATTAGGGAGGTTTGTGGCAAGTGCTGTGGTGGCAGGACACATATCTTTCATCCATTGAAGTTGGGAACTGCTGATTGAGGGCCCAGTGTACAAGTGTATTAGTTCTGGTATAGGCAGTTGGCCTTCAGGCCAGTTATTTAACATTAATAAGGTTTGTGGTCTGCACTCGTGTGTGACAATAGGTTGTACTCTGCCATTCATAGCTGGGGACATCTGGTTTCAGGTTTATAGTGCCTGCATATCTGAGCTGTAACTTACTGACATTGCTACACCTTGTTTGCTGTAGCAAACACTACATCCAGGCCTCCTGGATCTACCTTTGTTTATATGCTTGTTATTTGTTAGCTTGTTATTTCACTGGTATGCTACTTCCACATAATACACAGCTTCTCAACACGTCTGTGACTCACTACTGATATCTGCATTGCTTACTGTACGTACTTCCATGTTACACATGACAGCAAGTGACTGCTTGTCATTGTTGCATTTACTTAATTGTGACACATTGCACTTAGGTTACCTGGCACTTGCTCACTGATGCTTTTATATCAATCAGCAGTTGTAGGTAATATCAGTACACCCTCACTCCCCACTGGACCTTGTTTTCAATTATTACGGAATTAACAATAGTATTCTAGCATGTCCAGATGTCAGTTGTCAGTTCCCTCCCCAGTCCAGCTGGTGAGTGTGGTACTCCAGAGACAATGTTAGAACAGCTGCATGTACACAGACAACCCCCTCCTCCTAACAACAAATTCAAACTCATGTGAGTGATGCAACCATATACCAAACTGGAGGCTAGGCTCTGTCTACTCAATACCGCCATAACCAGTCAGGTGGCGAGGGAAACCACACTCACTACACTTCCAGTCTCACATAGACCTACCACAACAGCAGAACTAACACATGATCACACATGAACATACTTGTAGGCTCGGACTACAGGTCTGCCTATGCAGCAGAGACCTCCTAAGTAGACACTCAGGCAACCACTACCACGGAAACGTACACGTGCAACATATATCACACAAAGCCAATGTGCTGAACACTCACAGCCATTAACAGTACACAACACACCTCATACACCTGTACTAGGTGCCTCTATCATCAGGCACACTAACATCACATTCACCAGGCTTAGCGAGGTGAGGGTAACGGTGTGCGGCCTGTCGGGCACTATGACCTGCCACATAACACAAACACTCAGGTAACCCCAAGGCAAGTACAGGTATGACTCAGTCAATGTTCATGCTGGTGTGAATGACCTTACACATACCTCCCTGGACTACATGACATGAGACAGTACAGAGCTCTCTGAGCACGTAGCCCAAGACAGTTTGACCCTGACCTTGAGTAGCACCCTACCCTCACCAGGAACAATGCCACAATATCAAGGCATGATGATCCCTTCCATCAATTGACTGACATACTGGTGTCATTCACAGGTGTGCCAATGCCTGCCATCTTGGGCTGGTATGCTTTGCTAGGGCCAGCTTGCACCTGTCACCCCTGTCCTATTGGAATTTGGCGGAGCCTCTTGCTACACCCATAGTGCCTGTATTGGGCAAGGCTCATAAGGCAAACCCACATCCATTTGTATCACAAAGGATGGGGAAGTAAGAGTGATGCTACTCAACACCGGAAGTCTAGACCTCAGGATGCACGCACTCAAAACCCTACTTAGCATTCTGGACATCGATATCTGTGCAGTAACATGAACCTGTTTCAGGTTTCACAGGAGCACACCAGTATTACCAAGTTATAGCTGTTACCATTCTTGTCAGCCCCGACACTTGAACAAGGGAGGGGGAGTATCAGTATTCAATGCAGATTCCCACACCTCCACATTGGTGGCAATGTACAACATAGGTGTTAGGCCATTGAGTACAGAAGACGTAGTTGGGGACCTGGGGAAGAAACATGGTAGCGGTCTGTGATTTGTCTACCACATGGCCAATATGGATTGAAAGACATGTTATATAGCCCAGGTAATCATGAGGGATTCACATGTATGGCAGGGGAGGTCATTGTGCCTCTTTACTCATCCATCATCAGGCCTATAATTGCGTACAATGCACCTTTTGGGATGTACCTACCCAGTCACCTACAGCAACTGGTACAGGACAACAGTACCTCATCAAGGGGATGCAATGGCTCACACAGATGTCATATGCTGCCCAGGTAAAGTAAATCCAGCTGGACTCAGTGGCATACTGCCTGTTCAGAGGCAATCTGTGCGTGCCATATACAGCCATGTCCTACCCAGCAGTAATGAACATGCTGCACCTCAGGCAATCAGAGTCCCATACAGCCACATGCTCAGGAGAGCTGGACCTCAGCACTGACATACATGGACATGCTGGAGGGGCATATTCTAACCGAGAGGCTCCCTTCACTCTGTAATGAGCTCACACTACAGGTTAGGCAGAGTCCCTCATTGACTCTCTTCCATAGGAATCTGGATGAGTGGATGGAGATCATAGTTGTACCCCAGGTATCACTTCTATGTCACTGTTAGACAGAGGCACAGTATACTAACGTCGGACAAGGGCATAGCAGCATAACTTGTAATTGGGTGGCGAAAGACAAACACATTCTACTAGGCTTACCAATGCCCTAGGGCAAATCGCCTAGTATGAACCTATGAACATGTGTGTACTGCTATAGTACTTCTGCCATATGTTGCATGTGTGTGTGTTGTGGGGGATGCACAGGTAATGGTCGGATATTTCTGCACAGGCGACACGTCTGACACATTCTGGGTGTTCATCCCTACATACTGGATGTGTGTTGCCATCCAACCCTGTGATGTGGACACACATTACTCAGCCTGGATATACATATCCGAACAACACCACAAGCACAGTACACTACCTTGCTATGTATGCATGTAATTACACAGTCATTTACTAGTTATGACAGTGATGCTATCCATGCAGCCCATTGGGCCAGTGGAAGCCACAACACACACCGCCAGCACCTTTGCATATGCTTACCACAGACATCCCACATACTGCATGTACTGTGCACACACATATCTAACCCAGAACAACTGCACACCATTTATTAATCCTGTCCAGTGGACTACAGATACAGGCATATTGTATAACAATAGTAGGAGGCTACTGCAGCACAGGGCAGATTCACATGACGGCAAGGCATCTGTGGTCAGCAGTGTTAAGATGCTTCACATTCACCAAATGCACATATATTGGCAACATTGTTGCAGACAGTTTAGGTGCAGGTGCCCCCCCATTCTCCTACACATGTGGTATTAGTTATCCCAGATGACTGTAACCTCCCTATCCTCTCACATGTCCAGGTGAGAGCCACCCTCATCATTGCAGAACACATAGCATCACTGTTAAGAAATGGTATCCCTGGATGTGTGCTACATTCACCCCTGGAGGACATAGAACCACATGACAGACTGATATTAATCCCTGGCCATACTACGGGATATGTACCTGAACAGTGCCATACATACACAGTGGTCCCACACCAATGAGGAGTAACCTCTACTGACCCTGGTAACTACTGCATCATATGCACAACTGGCCTTGTGTTCTCAGCTATAGAAGTTTTAAGTATGGGCAACATGTACAGCAATATTACATATGTATATATTGCAGGACTATGTACACACAACCTATCTCATGGACATACCTATAGATAGTGAACTATGATACATTTGGAGGTGTCACAGTAAACACAGTATTAACCTGCTACTTTGCATTACCTTTGTTTTTGGCAGTTGTTGCTGTATCAGTGATGCTGCTTGCTGCTTGCAGTTTTCTGCTGCTGCTGCTGGTTTTGCTGCTGTCAGTCTGTTTATTGTCGTATTTCAGTTTCTCTCTCTCTCTCTCTTTCTCAGGTTTGTGCAATGATTGTATTGCATATGTGGAGTGTGGGTACTGAATGCTTTTGTAGGTATCTGCATAGGCCCATGTGATGGCCACTGCACCAATTGTAAGGCAGCATTGGCTAATTGCATACAGCCAGTTGTGTACTGATTGCATGTCTCACTGTGATTTCAGGACAGTGCTATAAAAAGGTATGTGAGATAGGCATTGCCCTTTCAGATTGTAAGGGCGTGGACCATGCTGGTATGCTGTTGGAAAATGTTCTGTGAGTGTGAAGGTTAGTACAGCTCTCATGCTTCATGCTGTGTTGTGAATTCAGGTTGCTGCATTTCTCCCACCTGTTCCCTGTAGTAAGTGTGTATGCATACTGACACCCACAACTATATTTATTATGTATTGCTATATATACATATGTGTACATATACATACTGTCATATATGTACATTAGCTGACAATATTGGGTACAAGCTAACAATTTTCAGGGCTGTTTCTGTTAACACACACTAGTATGGGAATCCAGTGATTGGGACAGTGAAGGTCTGTCTGACATGCTTAGGGTAGTACACATACTATATTGCCTTTATCTTCATTCATACTATTACATGTTCCACTTATTTAGCACTATATTCCTGTATGAGAGTCATGTCTTGCTGGTAGGTCGTACAGACTAGTGTTACAATGGTCTTGTGGTAGGGCCTACTAGTATGCTTGTATTTTGCTTTCAAATTGAGTACAGGGTCTATCAATCAAAGTGCTGGAGGCACCTTCCAGCAGTTAAGGGGTTAGTAGGTCTCACAGGAGTCAGGCTGTGTTACAGATTCTGGATGCTGCATTTATCTTCACTGTCTCCTGTAGTGAGTGTGTATGGATACTGACACCTACGACTATATTTCATATGTATTACTATATATTTATATATATGTAAGTGTACATTTACATACCTTCTTATGTGTACATTACCTTACATTATTATGTACAAGCGAACAATTAGTAGGGCTGTTTCTGTTAACACTGAACTAGTGTGGGAATCCAGTACTTTGGCCATTAAAACTCTACCTGAAATGCATTGGGTAGTACACCTCCTATATTGCCTTTATATTGATTCCTACTATTACATGTTATATTTATTTTAGCACGATGACTCTGGTAGTCATGGCTTAGTGGTGGTAGGTCATACAGACTATGTTACCAAGGTCCTGGGTTTGAGACTGGCAGTGGGAATTTATTTTTCTTTCCAAACCTTCCAGATGAGTACAGGACCTGTCAATCAAAGTGCTAAAGCCACCTTTAAGCAGTTAAAAGGGTTAGTGGGTCTCAGAGGGGTCAGGCTGTGTTGCAGATTCTGGCTGCTGCATTTATCTTCACTGTCTCCTGTAGTGAGTGTGTATGGATACTGACACCTACAACTATATTTCTATGTATTACTAAATATTTATATATATGTATGCGTACATTCACTTATCTTCTTATGTGTACATTATCTTACATTAGTATGTACAAGCGAACAATTAGTAGGGCTGTTTCTGTTAACACTGACCTAGTGTGGGAATCCAGTAATTCGGACATTAGAACTCTACCTGAGATGTATTGGGTAGTACACCTCCTATATTGCCTTTATATTGATTCCTACTATTACATGTTATATTTATTTTAGCACGATGTTTTTGTATGGCAGTCATGGCTTAGTGGTAGGTCATACCGACTAATGTTACCAAGGTCTTGGGTTCGAGACTGGCAGTAGGAATTTATTTTTCTTTCCATACTTTCAAAATGAGTACAGGACCTGTCAATCAAAGTGCCATAAAGGCACTTTTAAGCACTTAAAACCAGGTCTGCGCTCGTTTGCGCGGAGCTCATGCATGCGCACTGACGGTGAGCTCCGCTAACACAAGCGCACACCTGCGCTAATTTCTTTGAAAGAAAAGAAAAAGGGGTGACAGGAAAGTGGTGAAAAAGGGGTCACAAAGAGGGTAAGACAGTAGGGAAACAAGCATGGGATTTGCAGGAGGGATGTAGGTAAGGCCCATAGATGCCCATGTCTTTAACAGCAACAGCTGTGCATTTCCATGTATTTTGGTGAGACATTTGAAACCTTCCACCCCTGAGAGAGGTGTCAGGACAACATTAATGTTTGTTGTAGAGCCAATTGTAATTAACAGTTTCAATGTCAAGCGGACATGTGTGCGACATGGACAGCTATGTATGGGGCGTAATTTTTTTGTGGGTACAGAGTGCCCTTTTTTTTTTCAGGGGAGAGTGGTATGTCAGGTGAAGGAAGTCGGTATAGCTGGGGAGGTAGGTTGGGTAGGTTAACAGACAAGACAGACAAGACGCATACAGGGGCGGTGTATGACACATGTGGGGGTTACACAATTGACGGGGATGGAGGTTGGGATATCCAAGACGCATGAGCCCACAGATGGCAACAGTGGAACTGATATCCCCACCCATAGGCAGTTGCCACTGTTCCTTCACAGCCCAGGATGGGGCTGTGCTGGGGCTGTAGGCGGGGCAATGGCCGGGGCCGTTAGCTGTGCCACACGAGCCTTGAGCTGGCGTAGGGGCCCAAGAACAGAGTCTTGGATCTCCCTTCGCACCACAGACCGGACACCTTGGAGGGTGAGTGGACGAACTCCTCCGGCCACGCTTGCAGAGGGGGGACGGGCCCCATCCCCTGCAGCGCTTCCACCTGAAGGTGGCACAGGGCCACTGGAGGAGGGTCCGGCCTGGGCACTAGTGCCAGGTGCAGTCGCCAGCTGAGGTGGGAGAGGTGGGTCCGCTGGGACCTGCCTTCCCAAGCGTTCTAGGTTTGTGAGTAGTTATGTTAGTTTGGGTTAGTGGCATATTATTCCATTCAGATTAGTTGTAACAGCATGCATTGGTATTCCCATTAAACAAACACCCAGATATTAACACCATTGAACAAGGGCATATCAATATCACATGCATTATTTGAACGGAAATACACAATCAAACAACATGCAGGGTTGATTAATGGCAACAGGCCATCAGATTTGCAGGTATGAACAGGGCACATGCACGAACAGACATGCATATATGTTTGAACGGACAAATGTCCATGGTTAATGAAATGTTCACATACCAATATTTATTGGGTGTTGTTATATGGAATTATAGGGTTGGGTGGAGATAGAAAGTGATGACACATTCATAAGTTACACATTGATATACATTTGTAATAGGTACACAATTAAGTTGAGGCTGATGTTTCAAAATATTTTTATTTGACTGTCATGCTACACCTGTTACAAATACATCACTATCCTACTTATTTTTAATTTGCTCAGATACATCATCCTGTTACACTTTGATGACAGGACAGGGGACAACTATGGCTGTTTAGTCTGTCAGATAATCATTCATTCTATCTGCAGATTGTTTACTGTTATCACCATATACAGATTTTGGCCTTGACATTCCAGATTCAGACACACTGAAATCAGTTTGGGATGTTAATTTGTACTTCACACATGCATTTAGTTCTGTGGAAACACACTGGGGCTAATATATTCAGGGGTTATTACTACTTTATTTATTCATACATGACCCTTTCTGTCACTCTCACACATCCTGCAACTTCACAGTTCAGGTTGGTACTTCTAGGCTTTGTTCACATATTAGACCTGTGGTGATTCAAACACTTTCCAACAGCCTCACTTCTGTCATGATTCAGCATTTCAACAGGGGATAAATCACACATGTGACTACCTCAGATTCTGAAGCTGTACTCTAGAGACTACTGCAGGTTATACTACATTTAATTAATTGTGGGACATCTGTGTTACAGCACTATTTATTTCTATAAATTATTTTTCCAGTCACACTTGCATACTGATGAACTTGTTGCAGCCATACCTGCAAACTTTCAATTCTTGCTTGCACATTAGATTACTTTTAATCAATACACTGCAGTGTTCTGATACATGCTACACTATAATATTTATTTACAAGTACTAGATGGGGTTACTAACCTGCATGGTGGCGCAGCCGCGCCAGTCTACGGGAATGCGTCTCACGGTTCACAGAGCGGACACCTGCAGCTGTAATACAAAGGAAGTAATATTGGACTACACATCTCCATGGTATCAGCTAGTTGAAATCCTTACATACATGAGTAAAATGTAACTTACTCAGTAGTGGGGCATTGGGCATATCCCGGGCCTCCTGGATCCATTGGGTCAACTGGTCTTGCTTGCGCCACTTCAGGTCCACATGGTGGTGACGGACCTGCTCACCAGTGCGTGGAATGCCAGTAGCACTGGTCAGATCACGAGCCAACTGGTCCCATGCCTCCACCCTGTACGCTCCCCATGAGACCTGGCCCTGCATGAGTTGGGCCTCATGATGATGGACAAGGAGCCAGACCATGTATCTGGACTCCTCAATGCCCCAACGCTGTGCTCGAAAGCAACGTCCCTCACCTACTCCACTCATTCTGACTGCAGGTCTGTTCTACAATCGGTTATGGTGTGTATTCCCGCCTATGGGGCTTATATATGCTGCTTTTCCCGCACATTTCTCTGATTGGCCGTTTTGGAATTGTATCTACTTCACTGAAAATGCTTTATCATGCTCCATTCTGTATTTTATCCCATATATATGCTATTTCTGCATTTCTAGGTATTGCTGTCATGGCTTAGTGGTTTAGTACCTTGACTCTAGTGCATGGTATCCTGGGCTCGAATCTAACCACAGATTTTTAATTTTCATGACAGAAATGAGTTGGGGACCTGTCAATCAAAAATGCCATAAGCACTTTTAAGCACTTAAAAGCAGGTCTGCGCTTGTTTGCGCGGTGCTAATGCATGCGCACTGGTAGTTAGCTTGTGGGAGCGGCGCGCAAACGGTGTGCACTGGGATAAACCTTAATTGGCTAGTGACACACATGTTGAGCTAAGCACAGCTAGTTGCAAACAGTTTCAGCCTGTTAAACCGGTGCTTAGCAACGGGCATACCGATTGCAGCTTTTTGAACACTACGTAGCTACGGGCACTGTGTCTCACAGCAGCTTAGCTATCGGTACATTTCTAATTATTTTTATTATTGTGTTACTTCAATATGTATGCTCCATTTCATTCCATTTTACAAAAGGGTATACTTTTACATTTGGACAATACCGTCAGGGGCTTTTTTAGTGCTTATTTACAAAAAAAAAAAAAAAGGTTGTTGTGTGGACTCGAACCCTGCCTGCCTACTCTTAAGTCGACAACTCTACCGTTAAGCTATTTCTTCTTGGCTTACTTTGCATATGTAGTTCTCATATCCTTTTCCATCATTGCTAACTGCAGTTGCGCTAGTAGCACACCCGCGCACACGAGTGCACACAGTAGCACACATTTACGGGGTTAAAAAAATAAAACAGTTTTTATTTTCATTTTATAGCCTCTGTTCACTTTGTACACTGATGGTCTGTGGGGGAATGTGTTGTGTAGTGTGTTTGTTTACATTTCCATGGCTTCTCTCGTGGCTGTTTACTTTCAGCCATTATACACTTATGGGGGCGTGTCCGCATGCAGGGTTTAGCCTATGGACACGCCACCTACTCTCTTACATGGACCGTGTAAGAGTTACAGTGTGATTCAGCATGCCTCATGCACCTCATGCATATGCATGACATGCTGACATCACACCGTTTAACTGCAGCCTCCGTGTAAGAGTTATAACTCTTACACGGAGGCTTCCTGAATCTGGCCCATAATCTTTTGAGAGCGTGATGTCCAAATAATTTAACTCATTTAAATCAATGGAATAGGTAAATTTCAAAAAATCTGTACTAGAGTTAATGTGTTCCATAAATCCCTTAAAATCGTTTTCTGTACCTTCCCATAAAATACATATATCATCTAAAAACCTTCTATAAAATCTAATGAACCTATTCCAGGTAGTCCTCAAAACAAATTTTTGTTCCCAATAATAGAGAACAAGATTAGCATATATTGTTGCACAAGGACTCACCATAGCAACACCCTTTCTTTGTCTGAAAAATTCACAATTAAAAAGAATGAAATTGCTTTCCAGTATTATCTCCATGAATTCTATCACTAAATTGATTGTTCTACTGTCAAGACCTGACTGGGTAACCAAAATTTCTCTTAACCATTCCAGTCCTATACTATGTGGGATACTGGGAAATAATTCTACTACATCTATTGTTATCATAAGCATGTGCGTAGTGAAGTAAGCTTGATCTATGCTTCTTAAACAATCCCAAGAATCTTTGCAAATATGTTCAATAGTGGATACATATTTTTTAAGTTTAGCATCAATAAATTTAGCTAAAGGTTCCGTGATGCCCCCCGCACCAGCCACAATCGGTCTAAATTTGAGGGGATCTAATCCTTTGTGTGTCTTGAATCGAAGATAACGAACAACAGGCTTGTTCACTAAGAGGAAATTGTAAAGACTCTCATTAATTACCCCTTGTAGTAAATGGTCAAACAACTGATAGCTATTCTTAGAATATGCAATATTAATTTCGTTTTTTGATACAATTTCATACTGCTCAGCATCCTGTAACATTTCATGTAAATAAGCTTCATAATCAACTTCATACATTAATACAACCCCTCCTCCCTTGTCTGGTTTCATAATTCTGCAGCCTTATTTCTTTAACAAGTCAATCAGTTCTAATTCTGCTTGCACTAAATTATTACATCCAGCTTGGTGTGTCTTACCTTGCATTTCCCTTATCTCTTTTTCAACCAAATCTGAGAATACATTAAACACAGGATGGTTGGGGGGATTAAAGGTGCTTGACCTAACAAGATTAAAATCATTTTTAGGTTTTCCCTTAAAAAAATAACTGAAGGTTCATTTGTCGAATGAACAATTTCAAATCTAAAATTGCTTTTACTGTGTTAGATGCCTTTGATGGGACAAAATGTAAGCCTTTTGAGAAGAGACTAAAAAAAGCCTGCATGGGGATCAAATCTGTGTAATTAAAAATAGAAAAGTTGTCTTTCCTAAAAATAATTTGTCTGTTAAGGTGCAATTCTGTTCCTATGTAAGTTAATTTTTCATCCAAAATCAGTTGCGATGGCTTGTCCATGCTAACTGTTGCTGTCTCAATACTTTCCCCCCTCTGTTGGGGGGATGTTGAAAATCCTGAACCGAGTTCTTTCTACCCCTTTCAGCAAGCCTTTTGCTTCTTCTGGGTGGTTCTGTGGCATTGTTAACATAATTGTCACTTCTCGGTGCCTGCTCTGCCCTATTAGACTCCATATTTATGTTTTCCTGCATCCATCTTCCCCTGCTTGGATTAGGGTAGGCCTTACCATCCCTATAATCTAACAAGTCCCTTTCTAACTTCTTAATTTTGCGGTTTAAGATTTTATTACAAAACTGTTCCACCTCAACAAACGCATTTTCATAATCTCTTTTAACACTAAAAAAAACTTCTGTCATTGACAACTTTATCATTTAAAACATTTAAATCTTTGAGCAATATTTCAGTTTGATTCTCATACTCTGAAATCATTAAGTTTAACATTTCAAGCCCTGCATTATCAAATATCGCACATAATTTGTCATAAAAAACTGTTCCAGGCTGAGCATTGTTAGGGAATTTGTAGAAACGCAATCCTTTCGGAATGCGCTTCACACGGATACATTCCCTTAAATAATCAATCTCCAGTTGCTTATTTTTTAATGTATATAACTTGTCTTTGAAAATACTAAAATTTCCTTCAACCCCTTCATTGAAGGCGTTGGTTACAGTACCTTGTTGAAAAAAGAAATGTTTGCCAGTCCATGCGTTAAAACTGAAGTCCTTCTTTCCCTTCCCTGGACCAGTTCCTGGTACATTTTCAGGTTTTCCTAAACCTGTTACAACGGTGCTACCACGATTCACGTTGTCGGCTGCCTCCCCATTTAAAATGAAACCGGAAGTTCCTTCAGAACACTCTTTACACTTGTTACGTGTTTCTGGTACAAGAGGTTGATTGCACGGTAACCCAGAATCAGTGTCAAGGTTTCGTGCATTAATAGAATTGGATAACTGGGTTAGAAGTGCCATAATCTGGTTAAAATCAGCTCTTGTGACCGGGCTGTCGTCCATAGCTTCCTTAAGTATGTTAGGTGTGTTGTTCAAACTCATCTACTCCGTTCCTTCAGCCATTGGAGTACTAAATTTGACCAAGAAAATTATTTAGACAGACACAAAACAGCTCACGCAGCAAATCTAAATTGTATCCAAAGGCACAGGACCCGAGGCTAAAGTTGAAAACACAAATTTTAATGAAGCACGATACACCAATAAATCCAAGCGCATTCACCCAGCTCCTGCTAGGCTTTTTCAAGGAATGAATACAAACCATAGTGTCATTTTCTATTAATATAGCAAGTTGATTAATCACATGACTAGTAAATTGCATTCAATTAAATAAAATAAATTCAAATATCTAAGTATTTAAGTATTTAAATACAAACCATAAAACTGTCAAAGTGCCATCAATGCAGAAGCAAACATAAATACATTAACAGATTTAAATATTATAACAAGCATAAGTTAAAACCAATGTTATAAAATCAAATAGTGTGGTGTAATAAATATATTAACCTATAAACACCATAAGGCTCATTCAAAGCTTTGCTTTCCTGAGCTTCAAAACACATCCTATATTTATGCTATCATTTAACCCAGGAGAGCTAGTGGCATCTAATCTCAACTGCCAAAAAAGTTCACGAAACTCTAAATGAGTCTCCCAACTTCCCCCTCTTACCTCTGGGGTGATTTGTTTTAGCACCATAAACTTTAAGTTCATTTTTACACATTTTTGAGAGTGTTTAAAGAATGCATTAGACTCCTCACTTCTAGAAATGTCATAGAAGTGTTCGTACACCCTTTTCCTTAAAGTTCTCTCCATTTTACCAACATAAAAACTTAAACAATAGGTGCAAACCCCTAAGTATACCACCCCCTTGGTTCCACAATTGTAGTGTTTATTAGTTCTCACTATAAAATTTCTATGTGGTAGATAGAAGGTGTTGTGGTTCAACATGGCAAAACATTGGTTGCAACTGCCACATTTATGTGTACCCCACTTCATTTTATTACTAATATTACATTTCCCCTTTTTTCAAAAAGTTCCTTTAGATTAATACCCTCTTTCTAATAAAGTGTGGCTGGCTCGAAAATAAATGTTTCATTTCTTCATTGACCCACAAAATGGGCCAGTATTTAAGAATAATAGATTCCACCTTATGTGAATTATTCGAATAAGTGTGTAAGAATTTATTTCCAGTCTCAATGTCTTTTTTAGGTTGGCTTTTCTCTTGTAGTTTACCGAATCCTAATAGTGCTGGATATTTTGATTCCCTATTTTTAAAAAATTCTTGGATAACAGTTTCTATCAAAATTTCAGGATAGTCTTTCTCTAAAAATAATTTTTAATAGTCTCAACTTCAAGGCTAAAACTTTCTAGTGAGCTACAAATTCTTGAAGCTCTAATGAGCTGCCCTTTAATAATAGCCTTTTTTTTTGATAAAAAGGATGCCCACTACTAAAATGTAAATAAGAATTAGAAAGCGTGGGCTTCCTGTAAATTCTTGAATGAAATCCAGAATTAATATAATCTTTTGAGAGCATGATGTCCAAATAATTTAACTCATTTAAATCAATGGAATAGGTAAATTTCAAAAAATCTGTACTAGAGTTAATGTGTTCCATAAATCCCTTAAAATCGTTTTCTGTACCTTCCCATAAAATATATATATCATCTAAAAACCTTCTATAAAATCTAATGAACCTATTCCAGGTAGTCCACAACACAAATTTTTGTTCCCAATAATAGAGAACAAGATTAGCATATATTGTTGCACAAGGACTCCCCATAGCAACACCCTTTCTTTGTCTGAAAAATTCACCATTAAAAAGAATGAAATTGTTTTCCAGTATTATCTCCATGAATTCTATCACTAAATTGATTGTTCTACTGTCAAGACCTGACTGAGATATGCTTCTGCTAAACTGAGCAGGGAAGTTATCTTATTTTCCTCATGTTTCAAAACTTTCACTACTTTTGGGTCTTGTGAGGTCTTCAGATATGTATGCAGTCCCAATATTACAGATCTATACATGTAGTCAATTTCAAGGAGGCCCATACCTCCTTCAGAGTGGGGAATATATAGTCTTGGCATACACTGATTTTTATAAATCATTTGATGAGCATGAAGCATCCTTTTTGTTTTCATGTTCAAACTATTCAACACCTTTTGGGGCCAGTCAGTCACTCCAAAACTGTAAGCTAAGACAGGAAGATGAAATTGGCTTAAAGCTTGGCCTTTGTTTCTAAATGGCAATGCTGCTTTTAGTATTAATTTAAGTTTTCTAAAATATTTCTTACTGAATTTTATTCCCATTTGTTCGTGTTTTATTGTTAATCCTTGATCAGTTCCCAAATATTTATATACTCCCTCTTGCTCACATTCCTGTTTTGACCACTTGCAATTGTGCTTTCAGTTCCTCATTTGATGAACTATACATTTTTAAATCATCCACAAAAAGAAGATAAGAAGTCTTTCACTTTGTTGTTTTCTGGGAGCCAAATTATAGCTGTGACCTAATCTGTTAAGTAGACAGCTAAATGGGTTAAGGGCAAGAGAAAAGAGCAGCTGTGACAGAGTCACCCTGGAATATCTCCCTTTGAATTTTTATTCTTAGAATAATAATGTGTCTTTTATCACAGCTTAACTGCAAAGTTTCATGGTAACTGTAATGTAATCAATCAATGTCAGGTGTATGTTATACATTTTAAGCACTCTTGTATCCATGAATGTGGGATACTATCAAATGCTTTTCTGTAATCTATCCATGCCATACTTAGATTCTTCCCCTTTTTGCAGTTCTCCATTATGACATTATTTAACATCAAATTATCCTTTGTTCCATATGACATTTTTTTATTACCTTTTTGTTCTACTGCCATGATTGAGTTTTCTTCTAAATGACTATAAACTTTGTTGGCATAAATTCCAGTGCATAGTTTGTATGTCATTGAAAGGCAAGTTATTGGTCTATAGTTTTTAGGATAGCTTACAGGTTCGCTGTTAAGTAGAAGTATTATTTTTTCTGTTGTTAGCCAGGCTGGTGTCTGTTCGGGGTGCCCATATAAATATTTCTTACTCATGGCTAAATAGTTAAATCTTCATGTAAATATGTTAATACTTCATGTAGATGTTAATACTTCATGTAAAGATATTAATACTTTTAACCAGAAGTTAGGTATTGCGTCTGGGCCTGGGGTTTTCCAGTTAGTGTTTTTTCTTAACTCTGTTTCAATATCTTTGGCCATTACTTCATCCCATTTCATATCCTGCACCCTTAAACTTCTTATTCTTTCTTTTACTCTTCTATCCATTTAACATCTTTGTTATGTTCCACAGGGTCTTCATAGATATTTCTCCAAAATGTATCTATTTTATTTTTTGGTGGTGTTTCAATTCCTTTTGCCTTGTTTACCAATTCTCTATAAAACTTTTTTGGGCCATCAGTAAATTGCTTGTTTGGTACTTTTCCTTTATATTTATTTGCCTATCTTCTATGTTTTTCTGCCTGTGCTAATATTTTTAGTTTATTATTTGTGATAGTGCACGATAACTCTTCATCTGTTCTGATACTGTGCATTGCTTTTATCATGTCTATCTTTTTTAGTATTTTTGTTGATCTGTTCCCTTTTCTATACTCTTCTAACAGTGACACTTCTTGTCTTCACTGCTTTACAGTTTTCTCTATTCGAAACTTCCATGATGGCATTTGTTTTCTCCCCTTTCTTTCCCTTACTCCACTGTGTTTTTCTGGTAAGACTCTAGCTGTTATTAATTTAGCTGCACAGCAACATATCCTATTTACTTCTGTTACATTGCATGAATCTCTATGGACAGTCCTAATTACTGTGTTCATTGTTCATTTGTTTTATCAAACTACTAACTTTTTAGGTTTTATTGACTTTCTGTAGTCTATTTCTTACATTGATCTTAATATGTCTGCTCATCTCTATTAAATCAAGCAACTCTTCTCTTATATAATTTTCTTCCACACTGAGAGCGTATTGTTAAGTTGTACATTACTTTAAGAATAAAGACAGATACAGTTCTTTCTCTCTTTCAGTGGCTTTTATTAACTACAGTACACATGTGCGGAAGCCTCATGGAAAGCACCAGGGAGGCTCCCAGAACAAAGGAATAAACAAACTTATATACTGGTGATATTGCTGACAGTACAAAAATATAAAACTGAACCAATTAGATCACTATACAGGGCAATTAATCAATCAAAAGTTCACCCGTAAACATAATACAATTCACATCATCATATCTCCAGACAGAAGAGAGAATCAGATACACTTCCATAAAAGGCACATTTCCTGCTTTCAGGCAGACTCTTGTTTGTTCAGTATTTTTCCATTATTCACAGTTCAGAGTTCACAGTACTCAGTAAATCTCAGTTTATGCAAACTGTCACATACTTAATTCCCTTGAAACACATGCTTTGGCTGTTCATATTCTACAATCCCCCATTTGATGCTGTGTAAGCATCATCATTTAACCTGTCATACATTTGCCACAAATCTAGCATAACCATGCTACTAGTCTTTTCATCATTGAGAGACATTTTCATTTCATTATCTACAGTCATAGTTGCAGGCATATACAATTTAGGCACTTTCTTCACAGTTTTTGAAGACATTAATTTCAAGAGCAGTGCTTTGATTAGAAATAAGACAATGAAAGCAACAATTGCTAATACTGCAATTAACAAAATCAGCTTTAACAGTCCACCTCCCCAATCTGAGAACAGGTTGGTCAACCAAGCCCATGTTAAGCTATCAGCTTCTTTGGCTTCTGAGAGTTTGGAAATTCTCTGAATCAGTTCAAGGTGACTTTCAATTTTGTGCTGATTGTCAGGAATAAATGTACAGCACTCCTCCTGGATTAAAGCGCAAGTTCCTCCTTTCGCCGCTAGGGTGAAATCGAGGGACATACGGATTTGGAGTACTACAGCCCTCATAGCAGTGAGTTCATCAGTTACTAATTCTAAGGCAGAAAATGTAGCATTGCTCAAAACGTCAAGCAGTTTAGATAACTTTCTCAGTTCCCAAATTGATTTCACTGCTCCATATGATGGAATTATACCAGCCCATGATATTACATCATCACTGAGGTCCATATGGGACAGTCCTTTGGTACTAGCATGAGCTAAGTCATGATGATCTACTTGGCCTACTGGATTGGCAGGCTTCTTGACCTCTCAAACATTCTGAATTTTTTCCTTAGGTAATGTAGATACATGTCGGATAGCTGGAACTAGATAACCCAGGAAACAGCTGCCAGACCAGTTTCCTGGTAGCCATTTATATGCTTTTCTTCTGCACACAAAATAACAGTTCTCTACTTTAATGGTGATATTGATAGACTTAAAGTGATTCCCAGTATTCTGCCGCCCTTCAAACATTTTCCAGTAGACAGTTTCTATTTTCTGGGAAAGGTTAGCTATAGAGTTTTTAACAATTCTTAATATAGGTGAGAAATATGTTACACAACCCCATGCAGTGCAGTTATATACCACTGTTTTGTTGCAATGGCTCCACCCTACTCTGGTTTTATCAAGTTTTTGAAAACACACAGTTCCATTTTGATGGACAGACAACTGTAATGCTACTTTGTGTTTTGAAATAACTCTTGATATGTCATAGATCAGATTCATCCAAGTCTCTTCAATCCCTAAAGGAACTATATTTAGCATCGATCCCCCATGAACTATAGGAATGGCAGTGCAGATCCAGCAATTGGAGACATTAAGGGATGATGCATACGTATATTTTATAGCTTGGTAGGTATTGAATGGTGGATGCCATACAGTTCTTTTGGCATGAGGTGTCACTGTTGCAGAAAATAGAAATGGCCACAGTAGAAATATGAGAACAACAAAAATAACCACCAAAATAGCTGTACAGTACTTCTGTGGAAATGGTGGTTTTGGTTGAATTGTATTGGAATGGAGAAATGTTCCGACTGGAGAAATGTCAGACATTATCAGGTGCAGTTACAGTATGGCTTCGAGTACGGGAAGCAATAGGTGGAGAATCTGGATCTGTGAAAGGCAGAGGTGTTTGATCTTCGGAAGGGACAACTTTCTTAACGTGTGATATATGAATCCAGGTTGGTGAGCCTTGTAATCGTACTGCTGAAGAGGTTGTCAATAGAACCAGGTGGGGCCCCTTCCAATGAGGTTGCAGTGCTGTTTTTCTGGAGAAAGACTTGACGTACACCCAATCGCCTGGTTGTAGTGCAGAAGACGTGAATGGATCAGGGTTATGTTGTGCTGCTGCTACTTGGCGGTGATAACACTGTAAGAAAGAAACAAGAGAAGTGCAGTATACAATAATATCATGATCAAATGCATCCTACTCAGAAAAGGGTGGTGGTGGAGTCATAGGCATGTGCATAGGATGGCCCATTAGAATTTCATGAGGAGAAAGACCTTTAGTAGGATGTACTTGAGCTCTCATAGAGAGCAAATCTAGTGGTAAGGCCTGTACCCAAGTGAGGCCTGTTTCAGTAGTCATTTTTGCTAGTCTAGTTTTCAGTGTTTGATTCATGTGTTCAATGATTCCAGATGCCTGCGGTCTATATGGGCAATGAAATTTTAGAGTGATGCCCAACATAGTACATAGTGAGTCAATTAATTGAGCTGTAAAATGTGTTCCACGATCTGAATAAATGTATAACAAGGAACACCAAATTGAGGTATAAATTCATAACAAAGTTTCTTAGCAACTGAGATAGCATCATTTTTCGCACAAGGGTATGCTTCTAACCATCCAGAAAAAACATCAACAACAGTTAAAACATATTTAAAATGTGCACAAAGTGGTAATTCAATAAAATCCCATTGCAAAGCACAAAATGGTCCCAATGGTTTTGGTAAGGGTTGTGTGGGAGTCATTGTGCCTTTGGAAATATTGTACTGTAAACAAATGGAGCATGTGCTCACAAAGTGTTGTACAGAAGCAGAAAGCTTTGGGGCAAACCAATCCTTTTGGATTTGTTTTATTAAAGCTTGTACCCCAACATGGGCTGGCAAATGATAAGCTTTAATGAGGGAATTTAGCATGGATAGGGGGCAGACCAATCTACCATCTGGATGTTGCCAAATTAAATAAGAGCATTTAAAACAATTTTGAGCCAGCCATGCTTTTCTTTCTGATTCTAAAACCTCATTCTGTAAAGATTTTAGCACTGTTTCATCAAAAGTTTTGATAGATTGTAACAGCTGCAGAAAGTGACCCTGAACAGTTTGTGAGAAAGCAGCCTGTTTAGCAGCCCAGTCAGCAAAATTATTGCCCTTACTTTTGAAAGTGTCATTGGATTGATGGGCTAAACATTTAACAACAGCAATTTCAGAAGGTAACAATAAGTCCTGTAATAAATTATTCATATAAAAATGTTTTTTAATGGGTGTTCCGGAGGATGTTAAGAACCCTCGTTCTTTCCATAATATTCCAAAATCATAAAAAACACCATGGGCATAACGGGAATCAGTATAAATAGTAACAGACTTGTCTTTAGCTAGTTTACATGCATGTGATAATGCCACTAATTCCACGGCCTGCGCAGAGGCACCTGTAGGTAATTGTGCTGATTGCAATACTTCAGTCAGTGTGCAGACTGACCAAGCAGCTTGGAATTTTCCGGAGTTTGTTCTTAAACAGGATCCATCAACGAAAAGAACTAAATCAGGATTTTGCAAAGGAGTATCAAATAAATTCAACCTAGGAGAAAGAACAGAGTTAACTACTAACACGCAATCATGTGGCTCTCCCTCGTCTGAGGTTGGTATTAAAGAGGCAGGGTTTACTGGTGGGCAGCGTTTAACTTGTAAAGCAGGATTTCCCATTAAACTTATCTCATACTTAGTAAGGCATGCATTCAAAAGATATTGTGTTTTAGTTTTCAGAAGTAAGGCTTGAACAGCATGTGGGACTGCTAGTACAGTGTCATGTCCCAGGGTTAGTGGAGCTGCCATGTCTACCAAGACGGCAGCAGCTGCCACAGCCCATAAGCAAGCTGGGTAACCAGAACCAACTGGATCCAATTGAGTGCTATAGTAAGCAATTGGTCGGTATCCTCCAGTGCGTTGCTGGGTTAAGAGACCCAGAGCAGTCTTATTTCATTCACAACAAAAGAAAACAAAAGGTTTAGAATAGTCTGGTAACCCTAAGGCAGGAGGACTTACCAGGGCTGTTTTGATTGCCTGAAAAGCCTCATCATGCTGTGACGTCCAGGGTAGAGGGTCTGTAATGTCTTTTTGTAAGAGTTGCAACAGAGGGGCGTTAATTTCTGAAAAATTAGACACCCACTGTCTGTCATATCCTGCTAAACCACGGAACCCTGTAAGTTGCCTTTGGGTTACAGGACATGGTGCATTTTGAATAGAACTGATACGGTTTGGGAGTATCCGGCGAGAACCCATTTCAATAACGTGTCCCAAATACTGTACTTTATCTTGACAATATTGTAGTTTTGATTTATTTACTTTAAATCCTCATGCAGCTAAAAATGTTAACATTAAAAGAGAATCTTCCTTACATACATTACTGTCTGGGGAGGCTATATGTATATTGTCCACATATTGGACTAGAACTGAACTTAAATGTAGTTGTAAATCTTGTAATTGTCTATGCATTTCCCTTGAAAATAAAGTCGGGGATTCTACATACCCTTGGGGCAATCGGGTTCAAGTATACTGTTGCTCTTTGTAGGTAAAAGCTTGGTATTGGGGTGAGGACATTAGCATGATTCCAGATACATTTCATCAGATCAGCTGGAACAGCGTATTGGAGGACAGCTTTAACTTCTTCTATAGTAGGATTTTGTAAACATATGTGTCCAGCTAATACACGTTGAAACTTTGCTGGGTTATTATGAATGGGCGGAAGTGATTTAGTAATAGCTTGAAAATCAACTGCTGACCACGCCCTAGGTACGACTACAGTAGCCGGTTATTCCGCATCTCTAGCATGTGCTGGATTTGGAACCTCCTTCAGTGGAAATACTCCTGCTTCATCTGATGAGCTCGTGCTTGAATCGGAAGTAAAGCTTTGATGAGATTTATCTGGACTAATGTAACCATCCTTGTCCTTAATCACAATTGGGCATTGCTTATAATATTTACCCTTGTGTGAATATACAGTTTTCCTGTTTTGAGGTATTTTCGGCTGACTGGACCTAGGGTCAAAAAGCATTTGCACTTTTCTTTTGTGCTGTTTCTTTATCTTAGAATGGGTTAATCTAGGGGATGATTTGCCTGTATCTATTTGGTTAGGTTGTTCTATAGCCAAGTGGCTAGACTGGCCTTCTATCACCTGATCTCCCTGTCTGGGGTCAGGAATGATTTGCTCTTCCCTTCGCCGGCCTTCACACTGTATTGTGGAGCTGACAGTTCCATCTTGTAGTTGTGAAGGTTGATATTGCGGTGGAGGAGCCGTAGGGGGTGGGGGGAACCATGGATTATCATCTTCAGATGATTCAAGTATCTGTAATTTATTTAAATCTTGTACCGGATATAAAGGGTGGTTCTTTTAAACATTTACCATTAGCTATGTCTGGATTCTTAGCAGTTGGTCGCAGTTCCTTTATCTGCTCTTTTAACTTTTGTTGACTATCCTTAAGACTACTAATGACTGAATCCTTTTCCCGTTCTTTAGCCTCACACATCCAATCATTAAAAGCTGCCCAGCACAACTCTGGTATTTTTCCTTTCTTTTTTAATTTTTTTCGTAAATTAGTCAGAAATCTTTATTAAAACTACCATTTTCTGGAAAAGCAAGATCGCCGTCATCCTTAGTAAGGGTGATCCACTGATCTAAAAACATACAACTGTCACGGGACACCCGATAAAACATATAACCAGCTGGTGTACCTTTTTCTGGCTCATTTATTTTTCCCGCACTCGCTCCCATTTGCACTCAATACCCCACTATCACTCAATAAGCTATGCCTGTTTACCACAGGTTTAGCTAAGGCATTATGAAAATATCTTGTTACCCCACTCTCACACAATAAGCTATACCTGTTTAACACAAGTTTAGCTAAGGCATTATAAAAACGTCTTATTACCCCACTCTCATACAATAAGCTATACCTGTTTAACACAAGTTTAGCTAAGGCGTTATAAAAATGTCTTATTACCCTGCTATCATTCCTCCTTTCATACGTATGACACCAGTATTTTCCATATTAACCCCACTTTCATATTGTGCATTCAAAGCAGAAAAGAAATGCATGCCACTTACCTTAAAATGACTGAAGGAGAGAAATCATAACTTTGTCAGAAAAAAAAATTTTTTTGTTCATAAAACTTTAGAAAGCAGACAGGGACAGAAAAATGAAAGAAATACTACAGAAACAGAAAAATGTGTTGTGGGCCCTTTTAGCAGTATTTCTTTCAGTTCTCTACTGCTGTAGCTTGCTCTTAATTCATATCCGAGTAAACGGCACCAATTGTTAAGTTGTACATTACTTTAAGAATGAAGACAGATACAGTTCTTTCTCTCTTTCAGTGGCTTTTATTAACTACAGTACACACGTGCAGGAGCCTCATGGAAAGCACCAGGGAGGCTCCCAGAACAAAGTAATAAACAAGCTTATATACTGGTGATATTGCTGACAGTACAAAAATATAAAACTGGACCAATTAGATCACTATACAGAGCAATTAACCAATCAAAGGTTCACCCGTAAACATAATACAATTCACATCATCATATCTCCAGGCAGAAGAGAGAATTGGATACACTTCCATAAAAGGCATATTTCCTGCTTTCAGGCAGACTCTTGTTTGTTCAGTATTTTTCCATTATTCACAGTTCAGAGTTCACAGTATTCAGTACATCTCAGTTTATACAAACTGTCACATACTCAATTCCCTTGAAACACATGCTTTGGCTGTTCATATTCTACAATATTCTTTGTTCCCCATTTCATGTGAGCATTCTATAGATAGTACCACAGCATGTTCCTATACCACATTATCTTTGGTTTTATCCTGTGTCTTCCATTGCTATTTCATATGGGAATTCACCGGCCTATCAACACACAACATTGGCTCTGCCAGAGTTGCCAGAGTTACCTGTTCCTCCCCTCACTGTGCAACTCCAACTGAAAGTTTGTACTGGTTTCCTATGGAAGGCCCTAAAGTATCTTCATCTGGCAACTGATCAGATGTTTCCCACTTCACTGGTTTTACCTTAATTTGAGGATCCGTTGCTCTATCATGCTGTGCTGTTTTCTGAGTTAGATTTTCTAAACTAAATCCTTCACTTCACAAGTAATCTGTAATCTCAGTTTATATTTCTTTAACTTCTCCATTACTAATAATCTTTTCTGCTTTTCCTCTTTGGTTTCTTATTTTTCGTATTGTAAAATGTTCCATATCTGAATGCCTTTGCCTATATTTTTCCCCAGCTAGGAAAGTATCTCAATGATTGAGTCTGGGATTGTGTCCAAAGCCTTGGTTAAATAAAGATAGATGGTATGTACTGCTTTATCCTCATCCAGGGCTTTGGTGACATTCTCAGAGAAGTCCACCAGATTTAATAAGCAAGACCTAACTTTGACAAAACCAAACTGGGTTGGGTCAAGCGTTTGAAGGCTGCCTGTGTCCTTGTTGATAAGGTCCATGATGATTCTTTCCATGGCCTTGCAGATAAGGCTAGTTAGGCTTATGGGTCGATGGTTTCCTGGGTCAATTAATGGACCCTCTCCTGTGCGAGGAGATTACTGTTGCTGTTCTCCACTGTGCTGGAACAAAGCCAGGTGCTCAGGCTATGGTTAAAGAGAGTGCCAAATGGTTCCACTAAGTCTTGTTTTAGATTATTTAGTAAGCAATCTGGGATGTTATCTGTTCCCACAGAGGCTATGTTTTTGGCGTTGGAGAGTACTTGTAAGACCTGTTCTTTGGAGATACTTGGTAGAGGACTTGTGTCAGGAATACTTTGGGGTATGGGTGGAGAAGACGGAGGTGAAGTTATTGCCAAATCTGCCAGCTAGCAGGTTGGCAATTTCCTCAGGTTCAGTGTGAGTGGTACCATCCACTATAAGGTCAACATTCTCTTTTAGGTTTCGAATGTAGCTAAAGAATGCCTTATGGATGTCTTTAGCTAGGGATGCTAATTTAGTCTCATAACTAGCCTTAGAGGACTTTACAAGATATTTGATTTGCTTGTTCAAGCTGCGGAGGGTATTCTTCTTCTGTTGAGAAAGTTCCCTCGTATTCTTAGATATTAGTTTCTTTCTTTTGTTATATAACTTATTTATACCTACAGTCCACCGGGGGGGAGGGCTTGTTATTTTTTTTTTTTTTTGCTGATGACCTGATTTACTCCTGTCAGGTACAGCTGAGTGAATACATTTGTTTAAGTGGCTATATGGGGTATTTGTGTACTCTTCTGCACAGGAGGCATTGTTGGCTGTGTTAGCAGGGGCTCTGAAACTTTTTATACCATTCTTTAGTAGGCTATAGTTTGCTTTACCTGTGGGGTGTCAGGTCTGATCTTCACTTCAAATGAAACTAATTTATGGGCTGACCTTACCAGGGAGGGCAACACACAAGGAGTAGTATAGTGACCCCCTCCCCATGATGGTGAGCACTAGGTCTAAGGCATTTGAGCCCTGTGTGGGGGTACAGACCAACTGTTCCAGGGCATTTGAATAAACACAATCCAGGAAACTCAGAACAATCATGTTTGTGCTTGTGTAAGTTGCCCAATTGATAGAAGGATAGTTGAAATCTCCCATCACCTGGGTATTTGGCTGTATAATGAGCAACTCTAGCAAGTCTAGGTAGGCGGCATGCTTCTCCTCATTCATGGTGGGGGACCTGTAGCTAGATGATGCGGTAGGATATTTTGCCTATAGTTATTTAGACCTGGAGTAGGTCAAGAGAGTTGCACTGTTTTACCAGTCTTGAGATGTGTTTAGATTTAATAAAGACGGTTACACCTCCACCTTTGGCTCTTTCACTCTCATTTGTAGGTCTGAACGTGTGAAAGGCAATGTAGCCTTGTACAGCTGGGGTGCTCTCTGTGACCTTGAACCAAGTCTCAGTAACTGCACAGATGTCAGCATCTCCCAAGGTGAGGAGTGCTTCCAGGGAGTGCAGTTTATTGTTTAGGCTTCTAGCGTGAAGCATCATGACCTTCAGTTTGTCTCTAGTGGATTTCTTTACAATGGAAGTTTTGTTGTTTTGACATTGCCTAAAAAAGGCACTATGGGGGAGGTAAACATCTTAGCCAGTATCTGAAAGCCTTGAAGAGACAGGTGAAGGCCATCTCTGGCAAAGTTGGGTGGTCTATCATCCATGTCTTCCCAGGCTGTCAAGATATTGGATCCCCCTGGAGTGAAACCAGAAGCTAAACCAATTATTGAACTCAATCATTTTTTGTCTGTATTGTGACATCATCCTAGGTGAAGGTAGAATGCTGATTAGGAGTAGGGACATACCTGCCTGGGATACATAATCTGAGAGTTCAGTCATGTCTCTCTTTATATAGTCCAGAGAAGTATGCCACAAGTCATTCATTACAACATGTACTATGACAGAGTCATAGCGGTAATTGTTGCTGAGTGACTTGAGTGTGTGTATGATTTGATGGAACCTGGCACCTGACGGGCAGCTGATAATGACCTTCTCTTTGTCCAACCTGGTGAGGGGGACATCTGTGTGTCTCACTATTGAGTCACCTATGGCTAGGGCATTACGTTTTGAGATGTTTTGCCTTACAGGCTTAATTGCTGAGACACTGATATTTGTGTTGTTATGTGTAGTGGCGCATCCTGTTCATGTACCAGTTTGTGTAGGTTGTTTGCACTTGGTAGGTCTCTGGTCTTTTGGTAGGCTCTTAGTGAGCACTTCCATGAATGTGGGTTTATGTGCCTTGATCTTATCTTGTTTGAGTGGAGAGGTATGTATGCTGATATCTGTTTGATGTCTTGCTAATTGTTAAATGAGAGGACTGATTCTAGTTTTGTGTTATAGTTACATCTCTCACATACTGTATTTGTTTGCTTTAGGAGCAAGTGGTTGTCAGTATACGTACATGAGGTAATTGCTGCATTGCCTCAGGATGTCCATGTCAATCAGGCTGGCTGGAGAAATGTTGGGAAACTGACCTTCCATAGTAGGAGGTAATTCTTAAGTACTAATTTGTGAGAGGGCAAATTAGATCAGCTGTTGCTCTGGGATTAACAAGGGGACTTATTCTATAGAAGATCAGGGATTAAAAGTGGAGCAACACTGCTCAGTGCTCAGCTGAGTTGCCTGCAGTGCAGCAGGGAACCTGGGAGGGATTAACTGACTGATGTGCAAGAAAAAAATAGTTTCTAGGTGTTTGCATCTATACAAGGGACTGCGAATCCCTGTTGCATGGTGCATGAGCAAATGCGAGGCTTATATTCAGGCAAAATCAAACCATTTTAAACTAGTCTGCCAACAGGCAATTTCACAATGATCCTTACTCTGGCAATCCCCAGCTCAGACAAGGCTGTATCTACACTCCTCTGCAACAAGTGCAGGGGAGCCCTTCTTAATGTAAGATGGCTGGATTTGAGTTCAAGTGTATGAAAATACAGGCTAGATTCAGCAAGTCTGGATCTAGTTTATGCTAAATAAGCAATATTTCAGTGCAAAACAAGTGCAGGTAATAAGCAGGCACAAACAGTAAAAACAGTCAAAAAGGCACAAATCAAGCAGTAAAACAGTAAAATACAGATAAAAAGTGCAAATCAAACTCAAAATACACTTAATTTCTTGTCCTTAGCTTTGGATGGCTTAGATTCAAGCAGAAACTCTCTGGACCTCTGGCAAAGGACACCAAACACAGAGCAGCTGTGGTGAATTGAGCCAAAAACTGCACAAATGCGAGGCTTATATAAAGGCAAAATTAAATAGTTTTAAAGTAGTCTGCCAATAGGAAATCACACAATGATCCTTCCTTCAGCAATCCCCAGCATAGACAAGGCTACATCCACAATATTCTGCCACAGGAGTGTAGGAGAAGCCTTCTTAATGTAAGATGGCTGGATACGAGTTCAAGTGTATGAAAATACAGGCTAGAATCAGCAAATATAGATCTAGACTATGCTAACTAAGCAATTATGTCAGTGTAAAACAAGTGCAGATAATAAGCAGGCACAAACAGTAAAAATAGTAAAAAAGGCACAAATAAATGCAGTAAAACAGTAAAATACAAATAAAAAGTGTGAATCAAACTCAGAATAAGATTAATTTATTGTTCTTGGCTTTAGATGGCTTGGATTCAAGCAGAAACATTCTGGACCTCTGGCAAAGGATACCGAAAGCAGAACAGTTCCTGTTAATTGAGCCAAAAACTTCACAAACATGAGGCCATTTACTTTTAATCATTTCTGGTCTATGATACCATATATATATATATATATATATATATATATATATATATATATATATATATATATATATATATATATATATATATATATATATATATACAGAATAAATGATATAATGATTGGACCTGTTCCACTGTACAACCTCTATGTTCAGTTCTGAGTTGCAGCTTCAACCCAGTCTTCATTCCCGCTTTTAATTTTCTCTGCTGTTATCCCGAAGTTCTGCAAACCTCCTTTTCTCAAGTCTCTACAAATCACACTGATTCTTGATTCTCCTATGACCTCCATGGTGATTTATCTATATAACTGCCTCTCAACTCTGCTTTATTTGCCTTATAAATATTTTCTCCAACCCACTCTCACCAGTAAGTCCTTCCTCTTAGTAGTGTACTTGTTGATTAGAACTTGAAACTTCACAATCATACCATACCCCCAACCTCTTTATGTTTGTTATATACCATAAATTATTTTCCTGCCTCTGTAGCAGTTTTTTTTTATTTTTACATGAACTTTGGACATTTCTATAAGCAGCCAATCTGCAGTCTCTTTCCTGACTCCAATCTCAGATTCAGACTTATACCTCCTACTTTCAAATCAGCGGTTTGTCTGCACTCTTCTCAGTACTGGAAAGTCTCTTCCCTCAAGTTCATCTTTTCCTACTTAGGTAGGTTCATAGGTGTTTACTAAGCCAATGACCACTACTGCTCTTATAAGCTTAGCCATGCAACCAGAATGTGACCCACAAATTTGATCTATCTAGCAGGTGATTTACTGACTGCCGACATCCATCAGTGTGAATTTCTTATTATCCATCCATTGGCTCAACTTGCACTTAAATAAGGTTAGGGAGGAACTCTTCTTCACCTGAATGTGGATCCTGTTATAGAATATGGGAATTTTCTGAGAAAATTATCTGTTTCTTCCAACATGTCATGTTTATGTCACAAGCAACATTAAGGATTTTTTTTATCTTGTAAATACGATGCTGTTTGTTTTGTGGATGTGCAAAAGGTTCATCAAAACAGAGTCCAGGAATGTCTTGGAAACCAAGCAAAGATCACTTCTCAAAAGTTTGTATGATACTGAGTAAAGATACAGGGCTTTAAGGCAATCATCATAGGGTATTGCATTCTTTTTTTTTTGGAACCTTTGTGGACTTTCTAATTGCTGCATGTGTCTGCTGAGGTACTTTCATAGGTTCATAGGTAGATAAGTGTATACAAGGCTAACGACCACTAGGGCCTCTATAAACCTAGCTGTGCAACCCAAATTTGTCACACAAGTTATATGTTTTAGATGTTTATGTAGGGGTGATTACTGATTTTGGCATGATTTACTGACTGCCTCTGTCCAATTAGAGACATAGACACCAGACTAGGGTTGAATTTTTGATTTCCTAATCAGTGGTCCAAGTTACGCTTAAATAATGTTAGGGAGGGACATTGTTTCACATGAATAGGGAGCCTATTCCAGAAAATGTAAATTCTCTGAGATACATGTCCTGTTTATTTTGCAATCAAAATTTAGGTCTTTAGACCTAGTAGTTCCGAAAATGTTTATTTTGAAAATATTGCAAAAGGTTCATCAGAATGGGATTAAGGGATTCCGATCTTATGAACTTTTATATTTAAATAAAATGAAAGCGCTAAAGTTACATTCAGCTTTGTGTATTTCAAATAAGCAAATTCAGTTTTGCATTGTTTAAATAAGTCAGTTTTAAATAAGCAAGTTATGAGCTTCACTCAGAGTCTCTGTGGACTGGTACTGTTTTATTAGTTTGTTTTGGTCGTACTTCTTGGTTTGGGCTCGAGGGATGCCTTGTATGCCATCCGTAGATTGCCTCTCAGTGGTATCTAGGAGACTGAGTATAGATATAGGGCTATGAGGTGATCCACAGGTAGTCACTCATATAGAATGACATATTATAAGCAGAAAGTTATGCAAATTATCTATTAATATTAAGTAATGATTAAGGACCATCAGGCTGATATAGCACTGACTTCAAATGTATGTCTGAAAGCATAGCCTGGCCTAAATTATGTACATCTTATGCAAATGGCCCTGAACCCTTTATGAGCTTAGGTGAGGGCTGGGGATGTCTGAGTATTTAATACAGGGCAGGGAGACATGGCAGGGAATGTTATTTCCCTCTTCATCAGGTCCCATAACCGATAGTGTATGAAATCTCATTTACATTGTTTCTACAACTTAATAATTAGAGACATTTGTTGCAGAATGGTTTATTTCCATGTCACTAATCATTCATTACACAGTTTTTTTTACAAAATTATTTATTCATCACATTGAGGTGTATATTTTTAGAGCCCAGATGCACTAATACTCAACAATTACACATTTCTATGAGGGTATATTTAATTTCACTCCAGGCCTTTATAATCCCATTCATAAGGACTTACTAGTCAATATTTGTGATTCTCACATACACACAATTTCAGCACCTTTTTACATGTATTCTGTACCATTTATAAACAAAGATTGTGAGGCTATGGTAACTTTTCTACCTTATTTATTAGAAAGGATATCTTTTTTTCAGTCACAGCACAAATACTTATTTTATAGCCCATCTTCTTGCATTTTCCCACCATGTCTTACATTGTTGTTATACGTTTGTTTTTTTTTAGCCCTCACTCTCTCATAATCTGCCTTCATCTTCATCGATGTGACTAATAATAATAAAAAGTTCTATATTGCCATTACTCATAATTTCTTGCTTTGAACTCATCTATAGTAATCTGCCAGGCATGGAAACATTTTTTCAAAAGCTACATTGATCCATTTTTGGCTTAGTTAAGAGTGCATTATAAATAATCAAAAATTCCTTATATTTGATGAAAAGCATGCAGAAAATGGGGGTATTTATTTTAGTTAACAGCAATTACATTAGGCCTTAGTAAAATGAACTGGTCTCAAAAACTGATGAGAGTCTTCTGGAATTTTCCAAATGGTCCAGCTAGACTGTATTCAACATTTAAAGCATAAAATATCAGACAGATTCACAAGCAGTTCCAATATACGTTATAAGAAGGTGTTTATTTAGTCTATCCCTTTTCAGTTTCCAAACTGAAATGATTATGTCAAATTAATTGCCTACTTCCTTTTCCTTTGTTTTTCTGCAAAAGAATTGTGCAATAAATCATATTCCTATCATCAAATAAGCACACTAAGTTAAGCAATAGTGCTAGCACTATTTATAAAGAAACTGCCACATTCTGTAAGTATCCACATAGTCCAGGTGCAAGTCAGAATATTAAGTAAAACAGATATTATGCAATAGTATTAAGAAAGTGTGAACAGCAATATTATAGAGACCACATATTGGGAGAATCTTTCAAATATCACATAAATACAAACCACAACATTACCATAGTTAAAACTGATATATGCTTTGTGACAAGGTAAAAGCACTGTCTTCGATTAATATGCAAAGGAAGGAGATGAGGGCAATGTAATAAAACATTAATTATAGAACTTCATTGTTCTTTACATTAGTAAAGGAGTACTACTTGGGACAGCTGACGGATTCTAATACTTACGAGAAGTGTGTTGTGCAGCTCAGCTGTTTAGCAATTCAAATTTTAGACAATTTAGAATTGAAAAAAAATGCAGCCCGTACAAGTTATTCACATAATATGATGAAAGGATATCATCTGTGTTTTGTGAAACAGTAATATTAATATAGTTCTAGCAATAATAAACATATATTGCAGTGATTAATATTATCTAAAGAAGGTGAAAGAACTTCTGGCTAATACCTCATTTGGACCGTGATAACTTTAATATGGGCTGTGGATTTTTATACAGGATTAGCTTTGTGGTTTAACTAAAGATTAAAAGAATAAGAGTATACATTCAATTATGATGTAATCAAGTCAAAGTCAAAGAAAACTTTATTGTCATTCAGAACTACACAGCAGTGTAGCTGAACAAAATTAGAATGCTTCGTTCTCAATGCATGAAACAGTTGCACATATAGACAGAGAAAAATTAATAGAATATCACAGTAGAATTTTAAAAGTAGCAATTTGTAAGCAAAGTAGGACAGCAGTGACCCACATCCATCCCAGAACAGGAGACAAGGAAGACAAGGAACACTATGAGGGTAATATTGTCAAAGTAAAATTGAAACAATGGCAGCATATCTATGAATAGACTGAATTATTACACACTTTGTAAATTGCACTTTATAGTCCTTCAGTGTGTAGGTGATCTACATTAATACTGCATTTAGTTATTGCACATCCATAAAATAAGCCCCTTGATAGTCTAATTATGTAACTGATGTCATGGTTCGTTTTTCCCAAGAGTTCAACAGTCTAATGGAGAGCTAATTGAGTCTACTGTCTAATGGAGAGATAACGTTATGTTCTATAATAAGAAAGAAAAGAAGAAGTTCATAGGTTAATAGGTTCACAGGTGGTTACTAGGCTAACGGCCCTAAAGCCTTTATAAGCCTAGCCATGTTAATGTCAACTATCCTCATTTGTTGTTTTTTGAGTAGCTCGCAGAATTAATTTATGAACAGAGTGGGTCTGTGATCAACACCGGCTAAACCTGTGGTCCAGCCAGCAAATGTGAGTCCATCTGCATTTGAGATAGCTTAACAAATTGGAGTTAAAAGGAATTAAAACAGTTCAATTCTGATGTAGCAAATAAAAGTCATTTTGAAAACATCATGATTCTCCCTGTGTCTGCATAACTGCAAGTGTATTGTATGGGACAGAAAATGCATTCTAATCTCTTTGCTTGCTGAAGTCCTCTAAGCCAGGATGACATTTGCTTCCCGAGAGCTTTTCTCCAAAACCCTTGATTGAAAACAGCATGATCTCGTCAACAAAGGAAATTATCAAAAAATTTAAAATACAAGAGCCCATTTCTATTCAAGTGTCTATGCACTAGTATTAAGGTCTGCCTGGTGATATTGGTTTTATAATGTAGATTTATGGAAAAATATATATATTTTATTTTCCAAAAATTAGTAGTGTTATAGTCAACCCCATAGTACAGAGGCAGATCAAGTCTTTGCACCTCTGTCAATCCAAATTCTTTCATGGACTTGGGTTTTTCATAGGGATAGGGCTGTTGTGGGTTAAAATAAAGTGGTCAACAACTAGCTATCTATCTTGGGGGAAGGGATTGGGGATCATACTGCATGTTTAATGTCCATTGAAGGCCAGGAGTATTGCAGGTTAGCATTTTAAGAGGGGGTAACAGCATCCTGATGTCATTGAAACAGCCAGTCCGACAAGCTCGGAACCTTGACTGGTTTCCATGGCAATGAAAGCTCCTGGACTAACATCCACAGATCCTCATCACATCTCTCACTTCCCAGGGGCCATGCAATTAGCACCATAAGACTGACTTTCTGTAGAGTCAAAAGACTGATTCAGAGAAGTGCTACACCTGGGGCTGCCCAGAAAGGAGCAAGTGGGGATTTGGAGTAGTGTAAAAGAGGAACTTAGAATGCAGACTGAAGTTAAATGAGGTTCAGTGGGCAAATGGTACTGAAAAAAATACTAATGTTATCGAAGTTAAATGAGGTTCAGTGGGCAAATGGTACTGAAAAAATTACTAATGTTATTGTCAAACAAAGGGTTATTTCTCTATAAGCATGCAACATAAACCCAAAGCATCAATGGGAAAACTGCTTGTCTGTTAAGGGGCTTCCCAGTAATTCAAGAAAGTGTAGCTACTATTTTTTTGTTTGTTTATTATTGCACTATCCTGTCTTCATTTACAATACATAGTTCCTTTATAGATGGGTTTTACACTTATAATTTATGCCTGGAATCTATAGCATATTTGATTTCTTCAGGCTATGTCATTTTTACTGACATCTGGTCTAACCAGTAACATTTATAGCCTGAAGTATTCATAAACATTAAACTCAGTCACATTAAGCAGTTGTACACTGTGTTTTTTGTCTGCAGTTGTAACAGTAGCACCATTCATAAAACTAAATAATTCTCCTATTAGACAACGCATTCATACTACAGATGTAGTCCTCATAGTGAAAGCCATTTATTATCAGTGCATCCAAGCGTATTAGGATATGATATCTCACAACTCTCCACCCCCCCTACGTAATCCTATGTCCAAATACTTATCAGTACATTTAGATAACCTCTAAAAGGCTGCATTAATGCAGTAGATAATATTTCAAACAGGAATGAAGAATGGTATCACAGCTGACATATACAGACTGCACAATAAAGAATGCCATCTCCCCGAAAAAGTTCCCTTCCTAGTCCTCTAACCCTATACCCAACACAACCACTAGTTAACCCCCAAACAGCTGCATTACTAACAGCACAGACAACTCATCATCATCATCATCATCCTCATCATCACCATCAACCCCCTTTTTCTCATTTTCTACTTGGGGAGGGGGTGTCATGCAACTGTCGCCATCTTTCTCGATTCAGTGCCATTCTCCTTTCTTCGACTCTCATGTCTGACTGTCTCACGTCTTCTCTCACACAATCCATCCACCTCTTTGCTGGATGCCCTCATTTCTTCTTGTCTTCTTTCTGTCTGTCCCCAATTTTCTTCACCAGATTGTCTTCTGCTTTTTGTACATGTGCCTGAACCACTGCAATGTGTTCTCTTTGATCTTTTCTGTAATTGGGGCTTCTCTGGCTTCTGCTCTGATGTCATCATTTCATTATCTGTCCCACAGTGTGGCATCCCACCATCCACCTCAAGCACTTTATCTCCATCACCTCTAGTTTCCTCAACTGGTCTGCCTTCACTGCCCAGGTTTCTGTACCATATGGTAGTAATGGACACATCACTGTTATGTAAACCTTACTTTTCAGCTTCTTTGGCATCTTCTCTTATATACTACCCCTGACATCCTGTGCCAGTTTACTGCAGCCCCTTTGATTTTAGCTTTGACTTCTGGATATAGTTTGCAAATGTAGTCCATCACCAGTATGAACAACAGTGGGTTCATAGCTGAACCCTGATGAGCAAACACTCCCACTGGAAACCCCTCTGTGAGACCAAACACTATTCATACTTCAGTCAATAGGTCCTTTTATATAGCCTGCACTAATTCTACCAATGTATCTGGGACTTCAAACCACCATAGAATTGTCCAAATCAGTTTTCCTGGGACCTTGTCATATGCTTTCTCCAAGTCTAGAAATTCCCATTTGGTCACTCTCCTCATCTGTATCTTCTTCTCAGCTATCTCTCTTACTGCAAACATCGGGTCAGTAGTGACATAGCCTGATCTAAATCCAAAATGCTCATCTCCCATCTTAATTTCTACTACTCTGCATATTTGTTTATTAATCACCATCTCCAGAAGTTTCATGCAGTGTGACAGGTGTTGGATATTTCTGTAATGCCCACAGTTATGGATTTTCCCTTTGTTCTTGTACACTAGCACTAGTATGTTTATTCTGCAGTAATCTGGGATACGCCTTTCTCTCCATACTTCTATGATTACCCTCAGGAGCCATTTCTCCCATATCTCACCCCACATCTTAATCATACCTGCTGTAAGCTCATGTGAGGCTGATACTTTCCCTCACCTCATTTTCCTTAGTGCTTACTTCTATGGTGGGCTCCTCCTCTTTTTTCATTGTGGACTATGTCTGGGGTAGTGTAGCTTCTGTGGGATTCCCTTCATTCAGAAGTTGCTGGAAGTACTCCTTTCTTCTGCTTTTGGACATGTGAGCAGGTTATTGCTAGTATCCCTTGCAAAGGGTGTCTGACTATCTTCTTTATCTTTCTGTTTTTGACTTGCAATCTGATGGAGTTTCTTTGTGCTTTCTACCAGGTCACTTTCCAGAAGCTGGGAGAATGCCTCTGATGCCTTGTTTTTTGCTATTACAACTCCTCCCTTAGCCTCTTTGTAAGCCAAGCAGTATTCCTTCTTAGCCATGGTCCATCAGTTCTATCTCCCACTCTTTCCTACACTCCTTCTTTCATTTGATGACTTGCTGGACTTCTGAAATGCACCATAAGCTTTCCTCTTATACCTTATTTCCATACCTTGTTAAGCCACATATCTGTTAGTCCTCACACATGATGTTTTCAGGCACTGCCATCCTTCTTCCACTCCACCTATTTCCTCTTCTTCCTGAGGAGCTAAAGCCCTAAGTTATTCCTTGAACTCTTGTGTTTTCTTTCCAGTTAACTTTCAGGCAGCCTTCTGTCTGTTGACCTTAGATCCTTCTCTGGCCATTGCTTGCAGGTAATATTTATTCTGTGGGCTGACTGTTTCAGTGTGGATGACCTTGCAATTGTTAATTCTATTTCTACTCCAGTGCCCTTTCCTTACTAAGAGGCAATCTACCTGAGCTCCATGTTGGCCACTCTTGTATGTGGTTTTGTGACCATCTCTCTTGTTGAACCATGTGTTGGCCACCATGAAGCCATTTGCCAGACAGAAGTCCATGTGGACCCTGGCAGTCTTGATATCTTGTTTTGTCTGTCCCAATATGTGCATTCATGTCAATAATTATCAACACCAGTTCATGCTGCCTGTTTTATTTAGTAGATCCTGTAACTGCTGTATGACTGCACTCTTTTCCTCACTACCATAATCCTGCTGTGGAACATAGGTTGAGATAATGAATAGTGGTCTACACTTACACTGAAATCTGTTTGCCATGCGTCTGTCACTAATTCTGATGACATCCCTCACTGTCATCTGAAGCCTTTCCTTCACCACAATTCCTGCACCATTTATAGCCTGTCCTCCTCCTGAATAGTAGACTCTGAATCCCAAACCAAGTGGCTTTGCTGCACTGAGTTTCTTCCATCTTGTGTCTTGGAGACATAGAATGTCCAGCCTCCTCAGTATCATTATGATGTCATCCACTTCCAAGTTCCAACCTGTCACTGTGGACCTACAATGAGTGTAGCAATTCTTAGTTCATCTTTGGCAGGTTGATTGGTTTTATGTCAAACGTTTGATCAACAGAGCTATCCCACGTAACCCAAGCTGGATAGCTGGACACCAGCCGTCCAGTAGCTTATTGACCCAGGGCTGCTGGGCTTTATGGCAGGCACACAGTGGCTAATAGGGACACATATACTAGGATTAGCATGGGTCCCTGATGTAGGTTGGAGTAGGCCAAAGGTTCTCAACCCACATATTACTGGAAAATACCACGCCCATTTGGTGACCGATGCCCATTTGGTGACATCAGTCAACATGACCAAATCACTTAGAGCAAATTTTTACACCATCATGTGGCTAGACCTGACATGGCATGCAGTCTGAACCACAACTGATGCCGAACTTGTTCATTTGCAGATGATTTATTCCTGTTACAGCAAGGGAATGAAGAGCAGGTAAATAGTTTTGTAGATAAATTAAAAAATACCACACATTTCTTAAAATGTACTGTTAAGTATTCATTTTCTAGTATATACTTTCTTGATTTGCAGATTTATAAGAACAACCATGGCATTTTTGATATTCAGGTATATAGGGAACCATGTTGGAAAAATAATAAATTACGTTGTAGGAACATGCATCCAAACAATTTTATATATATATATATATATATATATATATATATATATATATATATATATATATATATTGCAATGTATTAAAAGGTCAGTTTCTAAGGACATCTCATCTATATACAAATTTTACAGAATTAAAAAGAGCCTTTGATTCACTTAGTACAGAATTTAAGAAAATGAGTTATACATTTAATGAGAGTAATGAGGCTATCCAACAAGTGAAAGGTTTGAGGGACACAGTTGGAAAACCATATTTCTCATCTGGAGAACAGCACTTTAACTTTAAGGAACAAATTTCTAACAAAGTTAAAATCAGTCTTAAATATTCAATCAATATAAATTCTGTTTGCAATTTCATAAAAAAGAATCTGTCCAATTCTATTAACAAATGATGGTGTTAAGCATTTAGTAGATGAAAAACCTACAGTCACCTTTAAAAATAAACCAGCATAGAAGCAGCATCTTTGCTATGCAAAATATAGTAGTCACCCAAGACAACAATTAATTTCTAACAGATTAGGGGCATAGCCTTGTCATAATTGTAATGCCTGTAGTACTATTTCAAATAAAAAAAAATTCATACACCCCACAACTAAAATCAAATATGATATGACATTTTATGCAGACAGTGAAAGCAGGGACCTTGTTTATTTGGCAATCTGTACCAGGTATCCTAGCTTCTACATTTGAAAGACTAATAGGAGCTTAAAATAAATCATTCTTGAACATTAGGGGATATAAGAAGGGATGTGAGCACCAATGCATTTAATAAACATATAAAAGCTCATACTGGCCATGTATTTGAGTTTATGGTACTGCAATTAACAAGTGAAAATATGAGAGGTGGGTAGTGTGATAGATAAAACAAAAATGGATGAACTAAGATGGACAGTCACTTTACAAGCTGATAAAAGTTTTGGCTTTAATGATAGTGCTGCTTTGAAATCTGCTTTGACGTTACGTAAACTGCTTCATTGGCTAATAATTGTTGTTATGGATTCTGATGCTTTAATTAATTGCATTAAAAGTATTAATTAAGAATTATATTTAAGATGCTGCTTTTATGGTTTGTGGAATTGTCTGAATAAGTGTATAGCTTGAAAGTGCTTTAGGTTTTTTAGCTTTGGTGGTCGTTATTCTACTTATATACCTGTTATTTAATTTTCTGTGGACCAACCTTTGCTTACTATACATATATATATATATATATATATATATATATATATATATATTTTTTGTAATTTCATTACTTGGTACTGTAAGAAAGTAAAAGGTGGAAGATTTGTACTGAACTGACCTTAACATGTGACAGCAGAGACATGTTTGACTTAGATGTGTAGGCTGGATGCAAAGAAAGGAGAGTAACAATAACAACATGTCCTTGTTTGCAGCTTTGCCCCTCAACCCCCAAATGAACAGGCAAATGACACATTTGGCTAACGAAGAATCTTTGAAATGTTAAAAGTGCTCTCAAATGACCTGTCCCTGAAACATGTCTAGAGATTTAATACAGAATATTGCATGTGAAGGTATTGGCAATCATATGTACCTGTGAAATACCATGACAAACTTGCCTGTGCTATCAGTACACTTCTAACTAATGCATACAGATAAAACTGTAAAAGGTTATGCTAATCAAAAAATATATAAAACTATTTAACAAATTATTTATAATTACATGTCAGCATATGCAGTATGTAGCTGACAAAATGCAGGCATACTTTCTCAAAATCAGTAATCCTCTGTGCAGGTATATCCCAAAGTAATGGCCTCACTTCTGTGTTCACCACAGTAAACAATTCTGCTCAACTTAAGTTTCCCTAGCTACACAATTGCCTTCTGGTGTAGATTCAAGGCTGTCAGCATGGTGAAGATGCAAATAAGGTATGAAGTCATTAAAATTGCTGAATCCCAAATACTTGGCTCCATGCATCAGATGTAAACATAGTGCAGGCACTCCCTCAGTGTTTGTTTTTAATGGATTGCAAGAATGATTACTGGGTTTTGAGAAGGTAAAGACAACAGCAATGAAGACTACTCTATATCCAGTGGGTATATCAGGTTAGACTTACAAAGTGTAGATGTACTTTTGTCATGTTTAGAAATGTATGTAAGCATCACACAACTCACATGTTCTTGTCATTAACATTCAGCATCCCCTGCATTTGTTGGCAAAATTCTTTTTTCATCTGTAATTTTTTCATTATTTTTTATTATTTTTGACCAGTATTTGTGTGATGTGGTGTTTAGTGCAAACATGAAAATGGAGGAAATGAATGGCAGGTTTGGCTGCACTTATTGTGTTTCCTAGAAGCATGGCAGTGCACAAACCAGACAACTGGACCACCCAGGGAGCAGACAGGACCCAGACAGCCAAAAATAGAAACCGGATACATCCAATTAAATCTATTAGACAAAGAGCAAACCTGCCAAGTGGCATTGTGCAGCAGTTAACAGAAAAACAATAAAAATGATTAGTAAATTAGGGAATGTCATGTAATTGTTCCTGTGGCAGCAGGTGTAAGTATAGGTCTGGGGTGTAGATGGTTCTAGTACAGGATGCACAACCTTTTGGTTACTGTTGTGACATTGCAGTTTATAGCAATGAACTGAAATATGAGCAAGTGTTATTTGAACTTTCTTGTGGCAGCAGGTGTAAATGTAGGACTGTCATATACATGGTCCTAGGTGCTCTGTCATATACATGGTCCTAGGTGCTCTGTCATATACATGGTCCTAGGTGCTCTGTCATATACATGGTCCTGGGTGCTAATACAGGACACTCCATCCACTTTTCCTGTTGTTCCACTTCCCATTATATTCATTGTCAGTGATCACTTTAGATAGTGGAGCTAATATTAAGCATATGAATAAGGAATGAGACACTATTATTTATTTATTTATTTATTTATTTATTTATTTATTTATTTATTTATTTATGTATATGTATTATCAGATTTATTATCAGATGTATGACTGAAGGTATACTGTGTACTACAGTTCTTTTAAGTATAATGCTGCTAAATGGACTTGTGTGGCCTTCACATTTGCCTAAGACACATGCACAACTGCCTCTATATCCAATAACCATGTCAGGTGACACACATACATGTGTGATAGCTCATACCTGTATTTATGTATGATTCCTGACAATGTCTGAGCAGTACTTCTTGCATGTCAAAGATGGACAATCGACTCTGTGGAAGTAAATGCTTTGTCCCTTATGCCTATGTTTGAATCCTACAATGTAAAAATCAATTTTCTCAGTGTAGAAAGGAAAGAACAAATGTGTCCTGTCATTATATTTATGCCCCCAGTGCATGTCTGCAAACCTACCTTACCTAACAGTTACCTTCTAATTTCCAAAATATATTTATCAGTAGACACCCCTCAAACTAAGGTCAAGTGTCAGATTAACCTTCCATTTGCAATTATTTCATTCCTCACTGCTATGCACTTCTGCTCTTCGTGCACCATTGCACAAATGCATTGCACAGTTGTGCACACTCCAGTAAACAAAATAACTTGAATTGTCAGGATAGCATCAGCCTCCATTGCTCTAGATCTGCTGGTAGGTAGACATGGCTGGCATTAGTGGGGAAGGTGCCAGGTTTAGGGCACAGAGGTGGGGTGTCCAGGAGTCCAGGATATTTATTGGACTCCTAGTAAAGTACCACAGCCAAATGCATCTGCAGGGGCACTATTCTGGCTCGCAATACAAGTCTCAGGTGTGTAATAGTTTAGCCCAGGCTCTATCCAGTGCCACTGGTATCCCACTCACTGGAGAGCAATGTAGACATGAATTTAAGGAAGATGAGGAAGAGGAATACTCTTGACCATTGGTTGGAGGAGTTTAGGACTGCAGACGTCCCACAGCTGTGTAATTATCAACTAAAGAGAGCACTTGTAAGACGTAGAGAGATGAAGATAGGCAAGACTGGTATGCATAATGCTCTTCTCGTCTTTTCTGTTTTTTCACTGTCAGTGATCAGGAATTCAATGTCCAGGCCCATGGGGCTAGACTGGACAGACTGAGGGGAGTAAGTGGTATGTATGCAGCAGAAGAGAAGTGTTATTGTAGCATTAAAAGTTAAAGAGAATGTTTTTTAGTATTTTATGGAGTTATATCAAATTGAACATTCATACCCTAACTATAAATGCAATTATGCATGCATTAATGTATAGCACAAACCAATTGTAAGAGTCCAATATTGGACTTTAGTCAGCAGTGGTGGGTTGTGGGTTCAAATACCACAATTCACAACTATACGATACCATACTGTTATTTCATCAATAATATTTACATTAATAAAAACCTCTATACCAGTGACACAAATGCCCTGCTGTAAACTGTAATCTGTATAACTGGAAGATGCATTTGTGCAATATTTGCACATTTCAAGGATTTCTTGCAGCAATCTTTAGTATAGTGTGTATCTATTAGGAGTAGACATATAAAAATTAAGATATTAGAGCCATATAATTGTATTAATGCAATGTATATCATATATGATGGTACTAATCTTATTTCTTTTTTTTTCTCTCACCACTACCCTTATCTCTCTCTTTTTTCCTTTAATTTTATTTGATTTGATTTTTAATTTTTTTACTTTAATTTTTTTTATTTTATTTTATATTTTTTTATCTTTCTTTTTTATTTTTATTATGTCATCAAAATGTGTCCATGTCATCCATGTGTACGACATCACTGAATGCTCAAGCATAGAGAGGTAGACCAGCCCCATTGGATCAGCCTGCACCCCATCCACCTGCTGCTGCACAGATGCCCAGCATATCTGAGAGCAGCACTGCCTCTTCTGCCTCTGCACTACCGGCACCCTCAGGTAGTTCTGCCCAGGAGGCTGGTCCAGTAGGAACCTCCAAGAGAAGGGGTCAGTGGTGATTTTTCCCTCATGTTGCTTACTAGGAGAAGGAGACATCAATCACTCCAGTCACCTGCAGAGCCAGTGACAACAGTCCATTCAGTGAGGATTTGATTCTCAGTGTCTCCAGGCTTGATGGTCATGGGCCCAGGTTGTCCCCACCTTCATCTGAATCATGATGTCACTCAAACGTTTGTGTCCATCACTATCCCTGTCTCTTGTCTTGTTTGTCTTGTTCATAGGTTCATAGGTTGGTACCAGGCTATCGGCCCTAGGGCCTGTACAAGCCTAGCCATAACAATTCCCTGGCTATTTCTTCTCACAATATTTACTTCCCTGGACCCCTGTCTAGCAGGGTGATTGACATGATCCCTGGGGTGAATTTCCCATCCAATCGTCAAGGTTCCTTTTGAAGAGGGCCAAAGAGACACTCTGCTTGACATGTATGGGCAGTCTATTCCAGAGTCTGGGGAGTCTCTGAGCCAGGAACCTATCCCTTCAGCATGTTTTGTTCATTGTGATGAGAAGGTTTAGATTCCTGGAGTGTTTGGCTCTGAGGGATTGGGATTTCTTTAAGTGTAGCATGTCCATCAGCCCTGGGTTTGACATGGCCTTGTATGTTAAGCAGAGATCGCCTCTGTGTTAAGCAGTGATCACCTCTGCTTGGCTTTCTACAATTGCTTCCTCACCTACCCAACTTACCTGACCCAGACATACCTACATCCCTTTCCCAACATTCCTGTCTCTCTCTCTTGCTCTCTCTCTCTCTCTCTCTCTCTCTCTCTCTCTCAAATAAAAAATAAATTGGCACCTGTTCCACAAATAAAATAAATAAATTAAAAAGATCTTTCCATAAAGAGCTGTCCATTTCACACATGTCTTCTTGACACATGTGATTCAGTCCAATTGGCTATACAACATGATTCATTGTGGTCACCTCTCTCTCTCTCTCTCTCTCTCTCTCTCTCTCTCTCTCTCTGTAGTTGACAGTCCAAATTCAGTTAATATTCTGCACATATTTTTAGTTTACACTGTTAAAGAAATGAATAGCTATGGTTCTTTCCTGTATCCCTCCTGCACATTCCTGTCCTGCTGTACCTTTGTCCTTCCCCCTGCTTGCTCTCCATTTCACCACTTTCCTATCTACCCCATTTCACCACTTTAATCTGGTCAAAAAATAGAATCACATGCAACACACATAGATTGCTGCAAAAGCAAAGGATCCCTGCACTTTGTGGACTCCATTTTTGCACGTAGGAGTGCATCATGCACCAACATGCAGCAATGGTGATCAGTGGCAAAATGATGCTGTTACATCTGAGCAATGCCGCTTAACCCCACTGCAGTATGTGAACACACAGCTACACATGTACTATACAAAATGTATGCTATTGCAATGTTTAAATAAAAGTATTTAAAAGTGCTAGATAGACCTGGATGCAAACTCAGTACCATCTGGGCCAAAAACAATGCATAAATGCATTAACATGTGCTGCCACTGAATCAGTTAAGTAGCAGGTATATTCCATAGACTCAGTACTTACTGTCAGACTTTAGCACTGCAGCTCATGTTTGTGCACTGCTTAGCTAGCACAAACATGTGTATTTTGCATGCATATACACTTTGCCAACTGTTGCACAAACCTGCTGCTCGCCGCACTATGGAAAAGTAAATATTATTATGTATTACTGCTGTTTATAAGTTGACCTGCACTCTTGGAAAAAGTCAGACTTGTGCAGTGGCACTTGCATAAAGTACTGTGTTCTGTAGTCTGTGTACCTTAGAGTCAAAGGAGAGGTGTAAGGATATATAACAAACAGTACTATAAAGAAAGAGGCACACATAAAAAAACTTACAGTATACAGTTTTCATAGTGCATATAAAGACGTGTAAAGTGAGCTATGTAGAGAGTTATGTAAATAACAATGACATATTGCACATAAATAGTGTTTGTTTACCCATTTAGTGGATTAGGCTATGGGTTTGTTGTTCAGCAGTCTGATAGCATGTGGGAAGAAGCTGTTATTGAATCTGGATGTCCTGCATCTAATGCTTCTGTAGCACTTCCTTGTTGGCAGGTGTTTAAACAGTCCATAGGCCAGATGGTGTATATCCCTCAGTAGTTTTTAGACTCTGCCATAGCATCTGTTTGAATATATGTCCTGTAGGGATTGAAGGTTGGAGCCAATGATTTTTGTGGCTTGTTTAATGATCTTATCCAGTGCCTTCTGATCAGCTTGAGAACAATTTCCATACCAGACAATGATGTTGTTTGTCAGTATGGTCTCAATCCTGGCTCTGTAGCAGGTAAGTAGGACTGGTGGTGGGAGGTTAGCAGTATGAAGTCTCCTGAGGAAGTGGAGACATTGTTGGGCTCTCTTTATAAGGTAGGAAGTGTTTGTGACCCAACTGAGGTCTTGTGAGATATGTATCCCTTGGAATTTGGTGCTATTAACTCTCTCCACTGTGGCATCATTGATGATGATAAGGGTGTGTGACTTATTTACCTTCCTGAAATCGATGATGATTTCCTTGGTTTTCCCAACATTTAGTGGTAAGTTGTTGTCAGTGTACCAATGAACGAGTTGGGTCACCTCCTCCCTGTAGGCTCCCTTGTCCTCCTTCTTGATAAGGCTGATTACTGTGGTGTCATCTGCAAATTTGATGATTCTGTTTGAATGATGCGTAGCTGTGCAGTCATGTTTTAGAATTGTGAAATGAAGTGGACTGAGTACACAACCTTGTGGGACCCCAGTGTTTAGAGTGATCCTGTCTGAGAGATGTTTTCCATCTCTAACTACTTGTGGCCTTTCAGTCACGAAGTCGAGGATCCAGTTGTATATTTTGTTTTCTATGCCAAGATTACTCAGCTTAGACAGCAGTTGTTGTGGATTATTGTATTGAAGGCAGAGCTGAAGTCTATGAAGAGCATGTGTACATACCAGTCCGTATTTTCTGGGTGGTCCAAGGTGTGATGAAGTGTTAAGGATATGGCATCCACAGTAGAACAATTTGGCCTGTATGCAAATTGAAAATGATCAAATGTAGCAGGTAGGCAGGATGTTATGTGACCCTTGACCATTTTTTCGAAACACTTCATCACTACTGAGGTAAGTGCAATTGGCTGGCAATCATTTAATGTTGCTGGAAATGGTTTCTTGGGCAGAGGGATGATGTCAGTGGTCTTGAAGCATTTGGGCACTTTTTCATGGCTGAGAGATATATTGAAAATGTCTGTGAAGACTGGTGCCAGCTGATCAGCACAGTTTTTAAGTAGCCTCCCTGGGATCATATCTGGACCAACTGCTTTGCCTGGATGAACCCTATGTAGGTTCCTGCGTACCTTTTTCAAGTTGAGGCATAGTGATGTGGCATCTGCATTGGTCGGTAGTCTCTTTGGTATGGTTCTGTTTGATTCCTCGAATCTACTGAAGTAGATATTTAGCTTGTTTAAAAAGTCTGGATAATCATCACATTGCTTGGATGGTGGCTTATAGTCTGTGATGTTTTGGATCCCTCTCCACAGCTGCTTGGGATCTTTTGGGTCAGTGAGGTGTCTGTATTTTCAGACTGTAGGCCTGTTTTGCTACTCTCACACCTTTGTTCCAGTTGGCCCTGGCCTTTTTCAAAGCATTTCTGTCTCCAGCCTTAAATGCAGAATTACGCACTCTCAGTAATTTGTATACCTCACTGGTGAGCCAGGGTTTTTGGTTAGCTCTGATGATTATATCTTTCAGGGTGGTGACATCTTCGACATATTTTGTGATGCACCCAACAACCATTTCAGTATACTGATCCAAATTAATGCATTGATTTGTGGTGGCAGCCTCTTTAAATAGATTCCACTCAGTGCATTCAAAGCAGTCTTACAGAGCTGAGACAGCTGCTTCAGGCCAGATCCTTATTTGGTTCTTGAATGTTTTTTCTCTTACTAGCATTGGTTTGTAGGCGGGGATAAGCAGGATGGAAATGTGATCTGAGCTACCAAGATGGGGGTGGTAAATGCTTTGAATGCCTGTTTGATATTTGAGTACACTTGATCAAGTGTGTTTTCACCTCTTGTAGAGAAGTTAACATACTGCTGGTAGTTTTCAGCTTAGCCTGATTGAAATCCACAGCTAAAATGTTGACACATTCTGGGTTCTTGATAGGTTCTAGATAGATATGGGTCAACTGTGTGTTTGCGCTCTTGCCTGACATTGCAGACAGCATTTTACACCAGCTTGTGGGGCACTTTTATTAACATATTGTCCTCAACAAACACTGCTGCTGTCATCAGCTATAAAGTGTTGTCTGGGACACTCCAAGTTGGACTTGTGTTGTTACTTTTGCATAAAGTACTGAGGTCTGAACTCTGTGTACTTAGATAGGTCGGGTTTCTATTTTCACTGCAGTCAACTGGATATGTGTGTGTATGTTCTCTTCCTTGACATTACAGAGAGCATTTTACACCAGCATGTAGGACAATGGTATTAGCATAGTCTCCTCAACAGACGCTGCTGATTTTCTCAGCTATATCAGATTTGTAGCTATGCAGTACTCCCACCAGGGCAGAGTCAGAGACTGCCCTGGAGGCCAGGCAGATGTCATCTCATCCTTTGCAAGACAGACTACAGTGACATGACTTTTAATCTATCCACATACATCATGGCATTGTTTGTAGGACCTGTGTTTTCTTGAGGAGAAAGCCATGTAGTCTCTCCACCTGCTGCATGTGTTTGGTGAAGTACATGCAAAAGAGAGCATTATACTCTATTAGTGTTCTGATGAGGTTTACGTACAGTGCTGTCATACAGTCCTAAGATCTGAATATGATGGAGTGACATATGATGTGCACAACATAGATTTTCAATACTAGTGTGGACACTTGGTGGTCGAAGTTCAGACTGCTTATTACATGTGTTCCCAGTGCTTACCCCACTGGGTTTCACCATAACAGGACTGTTGTCAATGTTGTGATTAACATGGAATTCCACCTTTCAGATGGACAACATAAAAAAGACACATCTCTGCATATATTTGCAGATTATGTGTCTTTGTCACCAATCATTTGTTTGTGTTACCTTCTCCTGTAATATGTTCTCACCATTAGTGGACTCACTGATTGCACCCAATATGCAAGAATCAGCAAACTTGGTAAGCCAAAGGCCATGTTCTTTAGCCTGAGCTGTTGAGATACAGAGTCTAAAAAGTGAAGCTCCAAGCACAGATCCCTGGGGCTTGCCAATGTGACAGCTCTACCAGTACAGGTTGATTCACCACCTTTTGCAGTATGGGTTCTGTCAGTGAGTCAACTGGTTGCCCATCTAGTGATGTAGGGATTAATCCCCAGCTGGGAGGGTTTCTCAATGATACCTGCATGGCAGATTGTGTCAAAACCCTAGGCTAGATCATGATAGGCAGTATGCACTGCCTTACCTTCATCCAGGCCTATCACATGGAATCACTGGGCTGTGACAACATCACAGATCACCTATGGCATGACTCAGAACATACACCTTCCTGATACGGTTGAATACACACTTCAGCATACCCTCCACATGGGATATGTTCCCGTAGATGGGTGTACATCAACATGCATCCATCTGAATTGAGAGGGACAGCACCTGATTCATGTATGTATAGAGACATCCTGACTGTCCACATCTGTGAGGTAGACCAACATGTCATCAGTCATCATGGACCTCTTCTAAATGGACACTAGTAATAATTCAGCTGTGTGCAACAGACCTGTGTGAGTCATTAATGCAAAATCATGTCTGCTACATCTGACAGATGTCCTCAAATAGGTCATCAAAGACATACATGATGACAGCAGTATCATCTTGTGGATCTTGACCAGGCCAAGGCATTTGATACAAATCCACACTGAGGTATTCAATCAACACTGTCATATGTGGCCATAAACAGCTATATCACTGACTGGGTGGACCAGTGTATCACATACTTGGCATGTATTATGTTGAAGTGTGTGAAGTGACCTATATCTCAGGTTCAGTGATCAGGTCCATACATCAAGGCTGTCTTGCTAGGCACTTTTCTGTCCATTAATTAAGTGATGGACATCACAGGTGACATATACACATCCTAGATCCAAGCAGCTGTCTGAAGGCCTGTAGATTGTGGGCAATCATTGACTCCAACAGTGATATAAGTATAATACAGACAGTAACGGCACTCCCCAGGTTATGGACATCCAACATGCGGACAACCCCTAGATACGAATGGGCTGCCACAATGTCAAAAATAATGTGAAAAAAAACTAAAACCATTATAAAGTTGCCCAAATCTGTGTGTGTGTGTGTGTGTGTGTGTGTGTGTGTGTGTGTGTGTGTGTGTGTGTGTGTGTGTGTGTGTGTGTGTCATACCTCTAAACCTCTTAGAGCAAGAAATCTGCACAAAGCCATAAATAAAAGTAGGACAAATGCCCCAAAATAAGGACAATTTTAATAAATATTGCTCTTACAAGCTTAGAAAGTTGATAGAATCACAGGTTTTGCATTAGCATGAATTTTCTGAAGGGTAAGAAGTCTGAAACTCAAATGTCTGTCACTATTCTCTAACTTCAGTCTTTAATGGTTTGCCACTACTTTTGCTAAACAATCACAATTTTATGAAAAATGGGCCAAAAATCTGAGACACAAATTTGGACATTCTTCAAAAATCTGTACAATTGAGAGGTATGTTATGTGTGAAAAAGTCCTCATAAACACTGCATTTAATAACAATATGTCTTAAACCAGCTTTGTCGACAGGAAGAAAGGAAGCATAGCTACAGTATGCAGTATTATGTTTAAGATTTTTTTTGTTTGGAAGTACTTCTAATGCGTTTTATATGCAAAGAAAAGTAAAGTAAATACTAGACCGAGGCAAACATTTGACTAAGTGACATTTAATAAGAACCATATGTACGTGTTTCAACTTACATACAAATTTGATTTAAGGACAGATTAAAAAACAGATCTCATACTTAACCTGGGATCTGCCTGTATCAACACATATCAAATATTGCTGCCACAGCCATGACAACACCTGCAATAATAAGAAAACATGTCAGGATTTGTTTGGTCAGGTACACAAACATACACAACCCAAGTATGATGTAGACATTACACTGTACAATTAGACCAATAGGTATGTGTCCCTCATCCTGGGGTACATAGTAAGTGGAACCAGCATGTGATCACAGTGATGACTACTCCCTTAAATGTAAAACAAATACTGGGTATATGAAGGACATCCACATCAGAGGCCATAATAACTTCATGGTTCCCAGCCTTCATCACACCAATAACTTTGTAAAATGCACCCCTGCTCTTCAAGTACCTTCCCGACACATCTCCCAGTGATGTGTAACAGAAGTGTATCACCTTTGTCACACTGACCTGTCACACAGCTTATAGGCCATACCTAGGTATTCTTTTTGTGAAATATACATGACTGTTTGATAGTGGGGAACACCAATCAAGTTGTTACACCAAATGCATGTGCATTAGCTGTTCTGCTGATGTACACGCTACATACATACATGTTTGTCAACATTAATGGCATGTATATCATTCATGACAATGTAGATTGTGCAATATATATATATATATATATATATATATATATGTATACCATGCACACAAGGCAATTAGCCTATATTGCTCATACTGCTGCATACAGGTATAGCAGTGTCCCTCCTAACACCTGCAGCAGATGTTACAGTGCCAGGACAGCGTGCATAGTTATCCTAGAGCGTGCATATATCATAATAGTTGTCAAGTGTGTTTTGCACAGACTTATCTATTATCACTCTAAATCACATATGTTATGTCAGAGGCATAAGATTACTGGTAGTATTATCTGATATTGTCCATGATTGTGGTTGGCTCTTTTGATGTTTTCCATGAGCTTTTACCTGTGCCCACCTTTATGGAGACCTTTGCTGAGAGTGCACTCATATTCAGGCATATCAGTTTGCACAGCTTCACAATATGCCCCCTATCCCACTTGTATGTCAGATCCCTGATAGATGTCCTCTGCATTATTCATTTAAGGATGCTTATCTCACACAGACATTCTCCCCATTGTTATGTCACCTTTTATGACAGTCACATAATGTAAAACACATTTTCACTGTACAATCCCTACTGTACCACATAGACATGTGATGGGTGTTGCTGCTACTACCATCTTCCACTGACATGTCCTCATCTGCTGTACATTAGGTTCTTTCACCTCTCCTCATTCCCTGTGTTCATTCCTACAATTCATCTGTGTGTCCCAATTCAATACACACACTTCCCCTGAGTGTTCACTTTATATGGCAGTGCACGTCCCATTACAGATCATTTACACAGCTTCAGTACAGAATGCCAGGAATGGGATATCACAGTAGTCCATACTGTGGATACACTGTCCTGTACTGTGTTTCGACCATATACTTTGCATTCATACCTCTCAACTGTCCAGATATTCCCATGATGTCCAGATGTCTTTTACTTATAACATTTTGGTGTCTGGCAAATCATTGGGATATCATTGTGGATTGAAGTCAGAAAATAATGACAGACATTTGAGTTTCAAATTTCATGCTGTTTAGAAAATTCATGCTACTGTAAAACCATTATTCTATCAACTTTCTAGGTTTGTAAGAGCAGTACTAGAATCTGCCCCTATTTTTGACCCTTTGTCCCCCCATTATTTATAGCTTTGCCCAGATTTCTTGCTCTAAGAGGTTGAGAGTATGTTTCAGTTGCATTCTTCCACATTTGTATGCGACATCTATGTCAAACATGCCCCTATTTCTGGTTAATTGTCCCTGCATTATGTTGGCCCTTGTGCAGATGTCTTGAATTTACAGACTGAGAACTATCTGTGAAGCCCTGGTGATCATTGTGGCATTCTGTGCAAAACCACGGACCATAGGTGCTCTTCTTTAAACAGAATTGCTATCTGCGATCACTTATATGGTTTCCTGGCCAGCAACATTGTTGACAGTTTGGAAACCTTGCTTAGATATGGCGCATGGTGTGAATATGCATTGCACAGTGGTGCGTGCTGCTGCTCACTGTGCACTACCGCGCACTCATGTAAACTCCATTTAGGGTTTACGTGGAGCCTACATGGAGTTTATTGAATCCAGGGGAACATGAATATAGCAAAAAGACATAATCAGCCTTCAGTCAGGCAAGCAGCAAAGGATTATACTACTGAAACCAATATTGACTGGAATAGTTTATAAATGCGTGCCTAATAATAGGAAAAAGCTAAGTGAAATAATAAGGATTCTTGTTTCGTGGGTGAGTTATGAGATTTAAGGAGTAAAATACATAATTATAAAAAGAGGTAGATTTAATAAGGAAAATTGCATCATGTATGACATGTAGTGACCAAAACTTATACAAGTTGCAAGTTAAAACAGAGAATAGGCAAAAGTACTTAAATGCATCTCATAGTGCGCTGTACTATGAGTGCATGCATATTTAAATTAATAACACTTTCAGCTAAAAAGATCAATATTTATAGTACCACCAATTTTATGAGCACAGTTTTTCCTGGATGTTAAATCAGAAGAAAAAGCTTGTTATAAAGACATGGGGTGTTTTATTGGTGATGCTACCAAACAGAAAAAATAATATAAAAGTTATCTTTTAAGTCTCTTAAAATGGCATAACAAAAGAAAATAAAGGTTCAGATAAGTACATGGCAGGATTAATATTGTTAATTACAATTTGATCTCAATGGGAATTATACTTACTGTTGATTTAAATTAAAATATGAATATGTATCGGACTTTCCTCACTGGAGTTGCAGCTCATCAGATAAAATAAGCCGTCTATTTATCTACCAGTCCATATACCTAGCTTGCTACCTAACTACTTAGCTAGGTTTAGTATTTCTGAACCTGAAATAATGTAAACTAACTAGACAAATGCACTTAGTGTAAATCTCGGTTTAGCACAGCAATGGCAATGTGGTGATAAAACAGCTGATGAGAAGAAAATATGGGTCTGACAATAGGACACCAAGGGTGTAAACGTGTAAAGACTGCTGTTAAACTGAAAGGCCTGGTACATTCATTGTTTGCAAAACAGCTTGTCAAAGTATTCAATAATAACAAAACCTGGCACCATGAGAAGCAGCTAAAACAGGTGACGTGACCAAGACAGCACAATGCTACAAAAGTATGAGCTACCTGGCACCATGAGACGCAGCTAAAACAGGTGACATGACCAACACAGCACAATACTACAAAAGTATGAGCTACCTGGCACCATGAGACACAGCTAAAACAGGTCACGTGACCAAGACAGGATAATACTACAAAAGTATGAACTACCTGGCACCATGAGACGCAGCTAAAACAGGTGATGTGACCAAAACAGCACAATACTACAAAAGTATGAGCTACCTGGCACCATGAGATGCAGCTAAAACAGGTGGCGTGACAAAGACAGCACAATACTACAAAAGTATGAACTACCTGGCACCATGGGATGCAGCTAAAACAGGTGACGTGACCAACACAGCACAATACTACAAAAGTATGAGCTACCTGGCACCATGAGACGCAGCTAAAACAGGTGACGCAACTAAGACAGCACAATACTACAAAAGTATGAGCTACCTGGCACCATAAGACACAGCTAAAACAGGTGACATGACCAAGACAGGACAATACTACAAAAGTATGAACTACCTGGCACCATGAGATGCAGCTAAAACAGGTGACGTGACCATGACAGCACAATACTACAAAAGTATGAGCTACCTGGCACCATGAGACGCAGCTAAAACAGGTGACGTGACCAACACAGCACAATACTACAAAAGTATGAGCTACCTGGCACCATGAGACGCAACTAAAACAGGTGACGTGACCAAGACAGCACAATACTACAAAAGTATGAGCTACCTGGCACCATGAGAAGCAGCTAAAACAGGTGACGTGACCAAGACAGCACAATGCTACAAAAGTATGAGCTACCTGGCACCATGAGACGCAGCTAAAACAGGTGACACAACTAAGACAGGACAATACTACAAAAGTATGAGCTACCTGGCACCATGAGACGCAGCTAAAACAGGTGACACAACTAAGACAGGACAATACTACAAAAGTATGAGCTACCTGGCACCATGAGACGCAGCTAAAACAGGTGACACAACTAAGACAGGACAATACTACAAAAGTATGAGCTACCTGGCACCATGAGACGCAGCTAAAACAGGTGACACAACTAAGACAGGACAATACTACAAAAGTATGAGCTACCTGGCACCATGAGATGCAGCTAAAACAGGTGACACAACTAAGACAGCACAATACTACAAAAGTATGAGCTCAGAGAAGAAAAACAAAACAATGTGAGATTGCAACTTTAGTTGAGAATAACTTCAAAATGAGAAAAGATAATAAATTATTCCTCAATGGTTACTCCACTTCACAAGTTTGGTCCATCACCTAACCCGAGAAACTACACACCCATTAGTCTGAATAGTCTATTATGAAAAGGAATGAATTATCATAGAAATGATCCACAAAGACTTAGGCAACCTTCAGATACTGAAACCAACCTAGTCTGGCTTTGTCAAGGGAAAGTCATGCCTACTAAACCTGGTGAATTTCATTGAGAAGGTCATGAAGGCAACGGAGGAGGATAAAATGGTGCATTGCATCTTGATGGCCCTGGCTAAGGCATTCAATACAATACTCCACTCTGACTGAGATGACAAACTCACTGAACTGGGCATAAATCCCTACACAACTTGTTGGATTGCCAGATGTCTCATACACAGGACTCAGGAAGTCAGGATTGGTTTTACCACTTCCACTAAGAGACTGGTCACCAGCAGGCACCTCAGGGCTCTGTGATGCAACCACTCTTATGTGGAATCTACTTCTCTGAAGTAAAGCTTAATGTCAGGGGCCTTTAGCTGACCAAGTTGACAGATGGCTGCAAACTGGAAGCTATCATACATTCCTCTACAACACGAACATCTTACTAGAGGGTCTAACACAGACAAATCACTGGTGCCAAATTCAAAGATTAAAACTCAGTGCTAAGGCATTCTCAGATCCAGATCTGATGGAACATTTGCACATCTGTAAAATGAACAGCATCAGAATCCCCAGATCCAAGGATTTAAATTTTCCTTGCAACATGAATAAGACATTGGTAAGACAGATATGTGTCTCAGGGAATCCCCATGCTCTGGAACAGCCTCCCCATACACGTGAAGCAGAGTCCATCCCTAATGCTATTTAAGCGTAACCTTGACCACTGGATGGGAAATCAAAAATTCACTCCAAGTCTGGCCCCTATGACTCTGATAGACAGAGGAAGACAGAAACTATGCCCAAGCTAATATATACCCCACATAACCTTTAAAAACTTCCTAAATAATAAACCCCCCAAATAAATGTCCATAATACATAGGAACACAATTGTGATGGGTTGCACAGCTAGGTTTATAAAGGCCCTGGTGGTCATTAGCGTAGTATATACCTATGAACCTATATAAAAAATTGTAAGATAATGTAAAATCCCAGACTTTTTTTAATGTGTGCTACATGGTTTACTATCAAAATGTGGAATGGCACTTACGCCAAACTGGAATGGTCGAATACGACTTTTCCAGTTTCCATAATGCCAGTCCAGAAATGCTCAATTCCTCAATGGCGAATGGTAGTGTGCATTCGCTAATGTGGAATCGATGTTCTGATAACAGATTGCACTACAGTGGGGATCGGGTAATTTACCCTATTCTTCACTGTAGTACAATCTCGGAGTTGGAATATATAATATGTGGGGGGGGGGCACAGGCCCCAACATGCGAGATGCAGGGAGGCTTGCCACCCTGCAAAACCATAAAAACTTGTGCTTCAGAGATACAGTTCTAATGGCACCTGTACCACAACAGCCTTAGGGTCTGACATCACCTTCTGGTTCATAGGTTCATAGGTTCATAGGTTGGTACTAGGTTATCAGCCCTAGGGCCTATGCAAGCCTATCCATAACAATTCCCTGGATATTTCTTCCCACAATATTTACTTCTCTGGACCCCTGACTCGCAGGGTGACTGACATGATCCCCGGGGTGAATTTCCTATCTCCCATCCAATCATCAAGGTTCCTTTTGAAGAGGGCCAAGGAGGCGCTCTGCTTGACATGTATGGGCAGTCTATTCCAGAGTATGGGGAATCTCTGGGTCAGGAACCTATCCCTCCAGCATGTTTTGTTCATTGTGATGACAAGGTTTAGATCCCTGGAGTGTGTGGCTCTGAGGGATTGGGATTTCTTTAAGTGGAACATGTCCAACAGCTCAGGGTTTGACATGGCCTTGTATGTTAAGCAAAGATCACCTCTGAGTAGACGATATGCCACAGAGTATAGTGGAGTTTTTTTAGACGGTCAGCATGTGGCATCTGCATTAGGCCTGTGATTCTTTTAGTGAGGTATTTCTGTGGCTTTTCCAGCTGTTGCAGATGTCTTTTGAGGTACATACCAAATGGGGCATTATACTCTATAATGGGTCTAATGAGGGATGAGTACAGTGGGACAAAGACCTCCTTTTTTCTGGATGAAAAGCCCTTAGTGATGAGGTGTGTCACATAGAAGGATTTCCTGACTGTTGTGGCGATGTGGTTATCGAAATTGAGACCACTGTCCTCCTGTGTCCCTAAGTCTCTCATCACACTTTCGATGTTTAGTGTCCTGCCACCTATGTGGTAATTCATGGGTACATGTTTTTTTCCAAAGGGGATAACTATACATTTCTTGGCATTAAGCTTGAGCCCATGGCTCTGGCACCAGGCATCTGTTTCTGTAAGGCCCTTTTGTAGAATATCCACATCATTTGGGGATTCAATAATGGCTCCCATTTTGCAGTCATCTGCGAACTTTGTCAGCCAGAGTCCCTTAGTGTTGGCCTGTACTTCAGAGAAGTAGATGCCAAACAAGAGTGGTCCCAGGATGGAACCCTGAGGTACTCCACTTGTCACTTGTCTGGAGCTGGATTTGGAGTCAGCAACTTTTACAGTCTGGGTTCTGTTACTAAGCCAGTTGGCAACCCATCGAGTGATGTAGGGATTTATGCCCAGATTAGTAAGTTTATGATTCCAGAGTGGGGAATGGTGTTGAAGGCCTTGTTGAGGGCCAGATAGGCTGTGTGGACTGCCTTACCCTCGTCCACAGCTCTGGAGATTGATTCGAAGAAGTCAATCAGATTCAGGAGACAAGATCGGCTCTTCACAAACACAAACTGGGTGGGGTCCAGTGTTTGAAGGTTGCCAATGTCTTTGTTTATAAGTTCCATGATAATGCGTTCCATGCCTTTGCAGATCAGGCTTGTTAGACTGATGGACAGTAGTTCCTGGGATCCAATGTGGATCGTCCCTTGTGGAGTGAGATAACTGTAGCTATGCGCCACTCAGTGGGTACGAAGCCTGAGGTGAGGCTATGATTAAACATGACACTTAGTTGAGGTGCCAGTTCATTTTGTAGCTCATGTAGTACACAGCCTGGGATGTCATCTGGTCCCATGGATGCTGTATTCTTAGCTTTGGAGAGTGCGGCTTCTACCTGTGTGGCCGTGATTATCAGAATTTGGCAATCTTTTGGTATTGAGATGGGCCCTTTAGGGGGTGAGAGGGGGGTGAAGTTGGCACTAAATCGATCTGCCAGAATATTGGCAATATCCTTGGGATCAGTATATTTAATGCCATTCTGTTGTAGCTCAGAACAGATCTGAGCATTGCCATTTAGATTCTTGACATAACTATAAAATGCCTTGTGGTTGTCTTTGGAATCTTTGGCAATTTTATTTTCATATCTAGCTTTTGAGGATTTTATGAGGGATCTCAGATTCTTACTGAGGCTGGTGAGGGAGTTTTTTGCATCCTGGGATTTTCCTCTTTTCTGCAACAGTTTCTTCCTTCTGTTGTATAGTTTGCTTATAGCAGGAGACCACCAGATTGGCTTCCTTTTTTTGGAGAAGAGCATCTTGGTTCTATTTGGGATGGCACAATTCATGCACGAGTGGATGTGCTCGTACAGTGCCTTAGTGTAGGATTCTGCAGTTGAACTTCCAGATCCCATCTGCATGGGTGTTGTGAAGTTTGTCACTTCTGACTTCAGTAGCATGAAGTTGACTTTGGAGAAGATTTTTAAGGAGGTTTCCTTACTGGGGGGTAGGGGTGGGATGTGGATGTGGTGGTATTTCTAATTATTTTGAATGCCAACTTTGAGGTAATAATGTTTGAGATTCTTTATAAGAAACACTACCAAATTCAGCAATACTATTCAACCACATAAATAGAAATTATTGTGACTTTACATATTTTTACAGTAAACTGTGCTTCCACACCTTGTTGTATCTTATTATAAAATGATTGAGTGACATACTTTAACCCACAAAAAAATAAATATATGCCTAGCAGAGAAATATTAAATTGTTATATTTTACTCAGTATACATTTTTCAATCCAAATGCTGCAACGTATATGAGATGAAGCTGTTTCCTCTAGGTAGAAGGATGGAATGAAGAAGTGAATTATTGCATAATCACATATTTGGCAGTCACCATGGAGAAATAAGTATTATCAAATGTTTAATAGGCTAGATGCCAGAATTTATTATCTCCAGATTAGATTTGTCAGGATAACTAAAAAAAAAAAAAAAATTGGATGAACTTGCCAAGCATCTGCTGACTTTATGGTGGGCAAGATAACTTTGTTCTGCAATAAGTAATTTTGAAATTGTCATTGAGTTGTAAAGATTCCAAGGTCATTTTAATAAAATTACGTTAATAATGAGTTTAATATGCTGTGGCTTTATAACAGTGTTTCAATTCACATAATTTTTACGTTGTTGAAATCTTTATTTCAACTAGTATGATCACTGTATATCACACATTAGCAAATGTAACAAGCTTATCAGTGAGATAATCTGTAACATGACAGAAGTACTTTCACATGTCATGAGAGAAATCATAAGGGGGACAATAATTCTAACTGCAGGGTCAGCAGAACAATTAGTTTTCAGGAAATAGTCAGTTTCTAAATGACGAAGACCATTGCACTCTACTCTGTATAACAATAAATAGCTTCGTTCTTGCTCTCCACAGACTTCAGAAACCACTTATTGGTACTAAGAGAGCATGTGCATATTTTTAAATTTATTATGTGAAATTGTGCATTACTCTGCCCTTTCCAGCCTTACAGATATGCATGCCATATCCATTGCATATCCTATAACCTGTGATCATATAGAAAAAATCAGGAATTTACAACTAAATGGAGTAATACAGAACAACATTCATTAATAAATATATTAAATTATATTAACCCCATCCCTTGCTTTACTTTTAAAGCTGAACAGCAATGTCATTTATTACTCACATGCTAGAATTAAGAGTGGCACATATATTTATGATGTTTGAGCAAAACCTTTCAGGTATAAGTAGGATTTCACTAGAAAAAAATCATTGTTTCATACAAGGTCTATTTACAAAACAAACCAAAACATAACTGAAGTTACTAAGAGCACCCGAATAAATCTCACACAGCTTTGTGGCAAAAAAGTTTGTCATATACATAGTGGGAAATGGTGTTGTCTTGATTTTGGTTTGCATCCTTTATCCACCATTCATTCTCTAATCATGTTATGGCTGGATAAAATATATATAAGGATAACCCGTTCATGCGGCTGTTACGTTACAATGTCGGGCCCTACTAAGTGCTCCCACATAGCTGTACCTATAAAATATGAGGAAATGCAACAATTCAGACATAATGCTGAGCACACTCACATACTGAAACAAAAGCTCAGAAAACAATGTATTCTATTCCTGCTCTTATCCTTTTTCTATACAATAACGTATGTCTAATAGAACTATACTTCTTTTCTAATGCCATGCTTACAAGGGATGGCCTTAGTAATTGTAGGGCCTAATATAGGATTGGGAGGGTGGCCTAATGGTTAAGGTGTTTGCCTTACAAACACAAGATGCAGGGTTTGAGTCTCACAAGGGATAATTGGCTAGGCTTAAAATGGCTCGCAAGAGCAGTTAGCTTAGTACAAACTTATGAACCTTTGGTGGGGCCCCCATCTACCACCCTACTTCAGGCTTCCTCAACTTTAGACTATTTCATATTAGGTATCAAGAATGTATGCATACTATTGCTGTATTAAAATTGCAACAATATCAGACTCAGAATCACATTTATTGGCCAAGTATGCACGCAAAAAAGGAATTTGACCCTGGTTTCAGTAACTCTCCAAGTATAAATTACATAAATAACATTCATACAACTATTAAGAACAAGACAAAAAAGTAAATATACATATACATACAAGGTGCAAAGAGCAACTCAGTGCAAAAAATACTGAAATAAACTCTAAAAGAAACAAGCATTAACAACATGTAAACAATACTGCAGAATCTTTGGAGGCTTGGAAAAAAGAATACCCTAACCTAATAAGCTGAGTTAACCATTTATGAACTTGATGGTCTGTGGGAAAAGCTGTTCTTATATCTGCTTGCTTTGGTGTGTATTAATCTATAATGCCTGGCTGATGGTAATAGTTCAAAAAGATGGTGGCCTGGATGTGAAGGGTCAGTGATGATCTTCCCTGCCCTTTTCATGACTCTGGAATAGTACAGGTCCTGTAAGGAGTGCAAACTAGCACCAATGATATTTTCAGCAGACCTGACTATTGGATGTAGCCTATTTTTGTTATGATTAGACAGAGATCCAAACCACACTGTTATGGATGAGGTGAGAACAGACTCAATGACTGCTGTATAGAACTGAATCAACAGTTCCTGTGAGAGGTTGAACTTCCTCAGCTGTCGTAGAAGGTACATTCGCTGTTGTGCCTTTTTTATGATGGACCCTACATTGGTTTCCCACTTCAAGTCATGGGAGATTATAGATCCCAAAAACATGAAGGATTCCACAACTGACACAGCAGTATTAAATATAAAGAGGGGGCATAATATATGCTTATTTATTAGCATATATTGTCTCATAAGACATGTTAAAACAGAAGTAAACTAATGGACTCTTGGATAACCCTCAGAGCCACCATCTTCTGTAATTCCTTTCTCAGGGTCTGTTTAACTCACTTTGACAAACACTGCAAGGGATCTTTGTGATAGGCCACTGAGGGGCTCTGTGACCATACCTTTCAACTGTCCAGATTGATGCAGAATGTGTAGATTTTTGCCTCACATTTTTAGTCTTGTTCTTATAAACTCTGTGGTTTTCAATCAAAGCACTGGGATGGTCTGAAGACTGAAGTCACAAAATAATGACACACATTTGAGCTCCAGACTGTATATGCTTCATAAAAATGCATGCTAAGACAACTATTGTTATTCTATCAACTTTCTAAGTTTATAAGAGCAATATTTAAAATGTGTCCTTATTTTTAGTGCTTCGTCCCCCATTACATCAGGCTTTGTCCAGATTTCTTGCACCAAGAGGTTGGGAGGTATGACTCTGTCTACTGGTGCTTTATCAGGTAGCTGCACCCTACCTTACTTGTAAACATTTATCCAAATTGCTGTAGCCTGGGAAGGAGCTAGCTGCAGACCTCCCCCTTGTACACCCATATATTTTTTTAATTTTTCCTTTATTTTTGGCTGCCTCCTTCCCCTAATATGACACGTGTCTTACTCTCCTTCATATTCAGTGCTCAACAATTGTACAAATAACAAATACCTTTTTTTTTAAATAATTTTCCTTAAAGAAGCATATGATATAAGGTTTATAGCAGTGTACAGGAACTCTTTTTGCCTATTTTACCAAATAAATTCCGGCATCCTATCTACTTAAGATTGTGTTAGTTTGTGCTGCATGTTATTTTTACTTATACCAAAGAAAAATAAAGTTCTAGAGCCAAGAGTGTGACATAAAGCTGATTTAATACACAGTAAGCACTTTCAAACCAAAGTTCTTCTTCAGACTGATAAAAACAGAACTATAAAACAATGTATTTAAATAGTTATACGGCCAATCAAAAACATCTAAACAATCACCCATGCAAATCTCTAGATTTCAAGACAGGCTTTAAAGAAACCTTGTCATTTAACCCTAGTTTTCTATCAGCACAGAACTTAAAAATCCAATATAGTTCTCTTTCTTCCATAAAATTACTAAAATCACCACCTCATGGTCATTTATATACTACCTCTACAACTTTAAACTTAAAATTGTGTGAGGAGCCTAGCTCTAGCACATGTTTAGCAAGAGCATTAGCCAAGTCAGTCTTTTTTATGGCATACTTATGCTCACGAATTCTCTCATAAAACATTCTATTGGTTTTACCCAAGTAAAAGCTGTCACATGCCACACATGTTGCCAAATAAATAATATTTCTAGTTTTACAGTGTGCATGAGGCTTAAAAATTAACTCTTGCTTGGAAACAGGATGTATGAAAACATTAGACCTTTCTATAGATGGACAATATTTACAGTTCCCACAAGAGAAAGTGCCAGAGGTCCGATGCTCACCAAAAGCATCACTTTGACAGTATTTGTAATCTCTATAACAAAGCCTTCTTTTTAGCGATCTTTTATTTTTATAGGTATAAAGGGGTTTAGCATCCACAATATCTTTGATCTTATCATCCATAGCAAGGATATTCCAGTTAGTATCTATCACTTGTCTTATCTGCCTAAAATCACTTGCATAAGGCAAAACTAGTGGTACATGCTCATTAACCTTTTTAATTGTATGTGATGATACCTCAACTGTCTTCTCAGAAAAATAAGAAGCTACAGTAGATCTCAAATTCTTAACTTCCTCAGTCATAGCTTTGATCTCATTTTTATTGTAGCCTCTAGAGGCAAAATCAGAGGAAAGTCACTCGAGATCAATATAGAAACCTTCTTCAGTATTATTTAAATGGGAGACTCTCATCCCCTGAGTTTTCATAACATTCCTGTACACATGAGAAAGATGCATTCTAGCACGCTGACATATGGTATTTCTCTTGCATGCCTTCCTATAAAGCCTAGTAACAAATGTTTCCATTGTGTCCCTTTGCACTTGTACATCTAAAAGCATCACTTCTGTAAAAGAGGCCTGAAACATAAATCTTAAGAAGGAAGTGGTGTTGTTTAAATAATCACCAAATGCTAACTGTGACTCATTGCCTTCCCAAGGCAAGACCACATCATCAACAAATCTCCTATAAAACAACAGTGAAGAGCTGTACACACTATTAAACACATATTCTTTCTCCCACTAAGCAAGTACCATGTTGGCATAGCTATTGGCACAAGAAGTGCCCATAGCTACTCCAACTTTCTTTAAATAGTAACTGTCCTGAAACATAAAAACATTATTCTCCAATACAACTTCAAGAAACAGACATATTAGATCAATCTGTTTAACATCAAAATTATTATGTGTAGTCAAGAAGAGCTTTATCATGCTGATGCCAACCAAATTACGAATATAAGTGAACAAAGACTCAACGTCCAATGTAACTAATAAGCAATTATTCAAATTGGCATCATTCCGCTGTACAAACTGATAGAAGTCCTTCAAGAACTGCTGTGTATCATTAAGAACTGTTCTAACATTATTCAATATTGACGTAACTGCTTGTCAATATATAAAGTGAAGGGTTCGTTCACCCATTTCCTACTTGAAACTATTGGCTAGAAAGGAGGTAGAATTGAATCTTTGTGGACCTTTGGAAGGCCCTGAAACACAGGTATAACAGGTTATTCAATGCATAGATAATGTGCAAATTGCTGAGTAATTAAAAAGTTTTCAAGACAATCACGGATAGCAAAGAAAATAGAGCAGTGTATATCCCAAATATAATCAATGTCAACCTTTTCATAGACAGTTGAGTCACTGAGCATCAGCAAAATAGAATTTACATAAACATCGTACTTATAACTTTCTGAATGTTTGCTCTTGCATTATCACTTTTGCTTTGATATTAATACTTGTTTCTTTGTTTATTTTTCATTGTGCTGAGCCCCAAAATGGTCTATATGGGTCAGTGTTCTTCCTTGGTTAATAAACTATAAAGCAGTCAGTCAACCGCCCGTCAATCAAACGACTTGTGTAAACTGAATACTCTACACACGCCAGCATCTTCGGGAGGCTAAGCAGACAACAAGCAAACTTTGTTACTATGAAGCAGGATCATTCTTAAACATAAAACCTGTTAAAATCTTTGATTTATCACAGTCCCCAGTACTTGCCTCTTACGCTTAATGTCCTTGGATTCCAGGAAGTACTGGATAAATGAGACAGTGGGGTTACCCTTAATGGTTGTTAGAAAACTGGAGGCTCAAAAGAAAGAACACAAAAAATTTCTAACCTCCATTATAGATTCTGACCTCAGTACTCCTTTAATCCTACAGTCATTGGCTGCAGTTGCTTTATATGATTGGAGTTCCTTATCTAGTTAATTGTTATGCTTTGTTACAGTCTCCGTGTTTCTGCAAAACCACATAAAACTATTCAACATCCTCAAAATGCACAATAGCAATACCTCTACCCCTTAGGCTTCTACACAAGCGCACATGCATACCCAAGCAGGCACACACACACACACACACACACACACACACACACACACACACACACACACACACACACACACGCCAATATATATATATATATATATATATATATATATCTCGAAATACTGAAATCTCGAATTTCAGTATTTCGAGACCATAATACCAAAAGGGAAGTTTTCCAAAACTGCACTATGTCGAATTTTAGTATCCCAAATGCACGATAGGTGAAGTGTGGTTTGTATGTGATTGGGTACTGTCTCTTTAAGGATGTTGTGTTATGGCAGCTGATGTTCGTTTATGTATGGAGATGCAGGTAAGTGTTCAAATTGTAAGGGTTTGGGGTATAAATGTGTTTGTTTTTAGTTTTGTAAGGAGTTTTAGTGGTTGATTGGGGTACATAGTTGAGACTGTATGTGTGTGAGTGCCGTATATGGGGATTTTAGTACACTTGTAGCATGTGTGGGTGTTATTAGTAAGTGTAAATATGACTGTAATGGGAGTGTAGGGCAGGTAAGAGTGTGTTCGTGTTTTTGTATGTTTTCAGTTAGTGCGACCTCGGAGTTAGCATATATAAGTAGGTGGTGTGGGTGGCAGGGGGGTTTGCCCCCCTGCAGGAATGTATGGTGGTGTGTCGATTGTAGTTATGTGTTGTTTATGTTTTATTTTGGGGGGGTTGGATATTTGTTTTTGTTTTATTTCTTTCGATTTTGTGCGTGTTTATGGCTTGCGATGTTTTAGTCTCAAAATATTGAAATTCGAGATTTCAGTATTTCGAGATTAAAAAGTGGACCCATTTTTATATATATATATATATATATATATATATATATATATATATATATATATATATATATGGAGGAGAGAGAGAGATGGCTAATAATGAACAGTTGCGGTCTTGTAATGAACAGTTTTTTCTCTCTCACACACCACACACCATTTAAAACTATTTCTGAAAGTTCTTATTTTATTCATTTAATTATTTATTAAACAGGGCAAGTTGACTAATAAATGCAGGTCTTTTCCAGCCATATCCCAGGTCATAAAAGCAACAGCAAGGATTACATGCAAATTAGAGTGGTTGCTAAACATCATGTTTTGGTGGGTGGGAAGAAATCAGAATGCTTTAACGAAACCCATGAGGCTGTAGGGAGAACATAAAAAAAAAAAAAAAAACCTTTGTTCAGCTGCCAATAATACACTTCCCCCAAACTTCCTTCCCAATCCGTTCTAAACATCTTTTAATTTTAAATTTCTGCTTTCCAGCCTTCCACGTCCATATTGCATGTGACTCTGAAACTGTGATACCCCTGTAGTACATTTATGAGTCAAATTGTTTCTTATTGTTTTTCCACTTTCATCCAAGTGAATCACTTGATGGCCCACCTTTGCCTCCCACCACTCAGCATATACACATCATGTTTCGGTTTTCTGTGATTGTTTTGCTCCTATCTGTGACTGCAGCAAGCCATTCTTTGCCACACTGCTGAATTGATAAGATTCTATCACATGTCTTAATGATCAGAAGTTACCTCACATCACAGTACCCTTTATTATTATTTTTTGTTTACTAATATTTGTTTACAACTTGTCTGCAACTGACTATTCCACAGTCATTTCTTGTAATCGTACTTATCAGCAAACATTAATGTCAGCAAGAGAAGCATAAGAAAACATGGCACCTCTCTATCAGTCTCATATTAAGCCTGGCCTTATTTTCTGAGACATTAAATGCACTGGTACCATTTAATCTGACACTTTTAGGTTGATACCCTGATGACCAATCAACACTAACAGCTGACTACTACAGGACTGTGTGTGACAGGCATGAAACCGTGGCTACTAATAATACTGGACTAGTCACTAGTGCAATGAATGATGAAAAATGTCTGCACCACTAACTAGACTACATGTAGAGAGCGGGGTCCTATTGGGCCAAAACAATCCAATTGCTCACTATTTACTCTCAGCTGGAGACTCTGGACATAATTACTATTTCAGATGCTTGAGTAGAACTGAAATATCACCATTTTTTTCGCAAGATTCCAAATCTCTGGCACTTAAAGGAAAAAAAAATAGCTTTTCTATTTTATTGTGAGGAAACTGTGTTTTGACTCTAATTACTATAAAAACATAATACCTGAAATGATGAAGCAGATATTCTCAGGTATGGTTAGATAACTTTCAAATTCATATCTATCTCCCGGTGTGTCATAATTGCCTAAGAGAATTCAAGCATGTCATAATGGATAACTATTAGTAATTTATGATTGAAGCAAGTTATTCATTATTAGATTTCCATCACAAAAATATTGTATTCAAAAAATGATGCTCAGCTCCATTTCCCTTTTTCTGGTAAATAATTCAAAGAATATTCTTCTAATAATCTCTCTGAGATATGTTCCAGCTCTTGTAACTACCACTGAAGATGTGAACAAACACAACACCATTATTGTGAATTTATATTTTATCACTGGTGTACTTAGCTATTCTGGTATCTGGTGGTGTTTCCCAAGCTGATGTCCCCCTCATTATTAAGTTGAGGGGGAAAATAATTAATGCCAGTAATGCAGTGAAGACTGCTCAGTATCTGCCAGTTATGCCCCTTAATACTTTGCACCCAGGGTGGCTGCACCCCCTTTCCCCAATCTAGTATAAAATACTTCTGTATTTTATAAATAAACCAAAGCGACTGAACAGAAACCAGTGCAGAAAAGTAACTATAAACCAAAACTGTATGTTCTTACTAAACAGAACCAAAGCAGCCATTCAACCCCTCAGGGCTTGACATAAAACACTGCACTTTATTAAGATAAAATAAAATAAAATCAACTTACTGTCACACAATTCACCAGTGTTTTCATCCCACTAACATGGTTATCAGTTTATGCACACTACTGGTGACAACTGGAATGATAACACTTAGGCAAAGGAGTGTATAAAAGTGATTGAGATACGTGTTTGAAAATTTAAGCTGAAGTCCTAATGGCAGGATGAAAATGGTGGTGAATTGTGTGGTGTTAAGTTTATTTTATTTTATTTTGTCTTTATAATGCACAGTGTTTTACATCAAGCCCTGAGGGGCTGAGTGTCCGCTTTGGTTCCATTTAGTGTGAACATACAGCTTGAGTATGTTATAAATACCTTTCATTAACCTCCTTCCTACACAAGTTAATCTTTTGTCAGCTAGCTTGGAGAGAAATCATAATTACAATAGTTATATTCCAGTTTAATTTACCAATCTCATCTGAAATTCCTAGTTAGTAGAAATAGATTGAAATATTATGTTGGCTAAAATCATCACTTCTTTCAATTTTGAAAACTGCTTAGTTTAAAACTGTGTGTGAGATTAATTTAGTTGAACATTTGGGATACTAAATGTGTTTCATGTTAACATCAACAATCAAATTGTCATATGATTGTAGAATGCGGTCAATAATTGTGGTACATCATGGTACAACAGAAATGTGGGAATTTGCCCTTCCTCCCTTTTGTGTGATCTCAGAGTTGGTATATGTGTATCCATCTATCTATCTATCTATCTATCTATCTATCTATCTATCTGTCTATCTATCTATCTATCTATCTATCTATCTATCTATGTATCTATCTGTCTGTCTATCTATCTATCTATCTATCTATCTATCTATATGTCTATCTATCTATCTATCTATCTATCTATCTATCTATCTATCTATCTGTCTATCTATCTATCTATCTATCCATCTATCTATCTATCTATCTATCTATCTATCTATCTATCTATCTATCTATCTATCTATCCATCTAATCTATCTATCTATCTATCTATCTATCTATCTATCTATCTATCTATCTATCTATCTATCTATATGTCTATCTGTCTGTCTATCTATCTATCTATCTATCTATCTATCTATCTATCTATCTATCTATCTATCTATATGTCTGTCTATCTATCTATCTATCTATCTATCTATCTATCTATCTATCTATATGTCTATCTATCTATCTATCTATCTATCTATCTATCTATCTATCTATCTATCTATCTATCTATCTATCTATCTATCTGTCTGTCTATCTATCTATCTATCTATCTATCTATCTATCTATCTATCTATCTATATGTCTGTCTATCTATCTATCTATCTATCTATCTATCTATCTATCTATCTATCTATCTATCTATCTATCTATCTGTCTGTCTGTCTGTCTATCTATCTATATATATGGGTTCACTATATAATTTTGAAATACTAAAATCACGAATTTCAGTATTTCGAAATTATAATACAGAGAACCTGGAATCCCGAAGCAGCAGAAGCAGGAAATTCAAAGTCTCAAAGTACAGAGACTTTGAATTAGCGCTTCTGTTGTTTTAGAGAGTGAGAGGTGTGGTGTTTATTTGTGTATGTGTGTGTGTTGTTTGGGATGTAAGTGTATTAGTGCATGTGCAAGGGAATGTAAAATGTGTATGTGTGTGGCTTGCACTTGTATGGCTGGTTGTGCGATCTCGGAGTTAGAATATATAAGAAGGGGGTGTGTGGGGGGTGCAGGGGGTTGTCCCCTGCATATACATAGTTTAAGTTAGTGTGTGTGGTTGTGGGGGGATGTTATGTGTTTGTGTAGTGTAGGTGCGTGTTTGAATTTCGCGTTTTTTTTATTTTCGGGATTCTATACATACATACATATAGATATAGATATATATATATATAAGCAGCAGAGATTGTTCTAGCTTGCTTGGGTTTTTTCAGTTATGTGAGTTTCGGTGTTGCTGTGACCTTATCACATCTATATATATATATATATACATATAGTTTATCTTTAAAATGTCATAAAACACATTTTCAGCTGTTCACTTACCCAATCCAAAATGCCAAAAACAACACCTTGCAATGTGCAAAATGGTCACTTTAAGAAAGGCGACACTCAGGAATATCAACTTTTGATAGAAACTACCTGCATTTCTGGATTTGTCAGATGAACATTTTGCAGGGGACAGGTACACCCTGTACCCCCATCCCCTGCTACTTATATATACACAGACTCCAAGATCATACTACAGTGAGAGAAAAGGTACATTTCCCAATCTTGTCAATATATAAACTGAAGGGTTCAGTCACCCATTTCCTACCTGAAACTATTGGCTGGAAAGGAGGTAGAATTGAATCTTTGTGGACCTTTGGAAGGCCCTGAAACACAGGTATAACAGGTTATTCAATGCATAGATAATGTGCAAATTGCTCAGTAATTAAAAAGTTTTCAAGACAATCACGGATAGTAAAGAAAATAGAGCAGTATATATCCCGTATATAATCAATGTCAACCTTTTCATAGTATAATCAATGTCAACCTTATCATAGTATAATCAATGTCAACCTTTTCATAGACAGTTGAGTCACTGAGCATCAGCAAAATAGAATTTACATAAAAATCGTACTTATAACTTTCTGAATGTTTGCTCTTGCATTATCACTTTTGCTTTGATATTAATACTTGTTTCTCTGTTTATTTTTCATTGTGCTGAGCCCAAAAATGGTCTATATAGGTCAGAGTTCTTCCTTGGTTAATAAACTATAAATCAGTCAGTCAACCGCCAGTCAATCAAACGACTTGTGTAAACTGAATACTCTACACACGCCAGCATCTTCGAAGGCTAAGCAAACAACAAGCAAACTTTGTTACTATGAAGCAGGATCATTCTTAAACATAAAACCTGCTAAAATCTTTGATTTATCACAGTCCCCAGTACTTGCCTCTTACGCTTAATGTCCTTGGATTCCAGGAAGTACTGGATAAATGAGACAGTGGGGTTACACTTAATGGTTGTTAAACTGGAGGCTCAAAAGAAAGAACACAAAAAATTTCTAACCTCCATTACAGATTCGGACCTCATTACTCCTTTAATCCTACAGTCATTGGCTGCAGTTGCTTTATATGATTGGAGTTCCTTATCTAGTTAATTGTTATGCTTTGTTACAGTCTCCGTGTTTCTGCAAAACCACATAAAACTATTCAACATCCTCAAAATGCACAATAGCAATACCTCTACCCTTTAGGCTTCTACACAAGCGCACATGCATACCCAAGCAGGCACACACACACACCAATATATATATATATATATATATATATATATATATATATATATATATATATATATATATATAGAAATACTGAAATCTCGAATTTCAGTATTTCGAGACCATAATGCCAAAAGGGAAGTTTTCCAAAACTGCACTATGTCGAATTTTAGTATCCCAAATGCGCAATAGGTGAAGTGTGGTTTGTATGTGATTAGGTACTGTCTCTTTAAGGATGTTGTGTTATGGCAGCTGATGTTCGTTTATGTATGGAGATGCAGGTAAGTGTTCAAATTGTAAGGGTCTGGGGTATAAATGTGTTTGTTTTTAGTTTTGTAGGGAGTTTTATTGGTTGATTGGGGTACATAGTTGAGACTGTATGTGTGTGAGTGCCGTATATGGGGATTTTAGTACACTTGTAGCATGTGTGGGTGTTATTAGTAAGTGTAAATATGACTGTAATGGGAGTGTAGGGCAGGTAAGAGTGTGTTTGTGTTTTTGTATGTTTTCAGTTAGTGCGACCTCGGAGTTAGCATATATAAGTAGGTGATGTGGGTGGCAGGGGGGTTTGCCCCCCTGCAGGAATGTATGGTAGTGTGTCGATTGTAGTTATGTGTTGTTTATGTTTTATTTTGGGGGGGTTGGATATTTGTTTTGTTTTATTTCTTTTGATTTTGTGCGTGTTTATGGCTTGCGATGTTTTAGTCTCAAAATATTGAAATTCGAGATTTCAGTATTTCGAGATTAAAAAGTGGACCCATATATATATATATATATATATATATATATATATATATATATATATATATATAGATATATATATATATATATATATATATATATATATATATATATATGGGGGAGAGAGAGAGATGGCTAATAATGAACAGTTGCGGTCTTGTAATGAACAGTTTTTTATATCTCACACACCACACACCATTTAAAACTATTTCTGAAAGTTCTTATTTTATTCATTTAATTATTTATTAAACAGGGCAAGTTGACTAATAAATGCAGGTCTTTTCCAGCCATATCCCAGGTCATAAAAGCAACAGCAACGATTACATGCAAATTAGAGTGGTTGCTAAACATCATGTTTTGGTGGGTGGGAAGAAATCAGAATGCTTTAACGAAACCCATGAGGCTGTAGGGAGAACATAAAAAAAAAAAAAAAAAACCTTTGTTCAGCTGCCAATAATACACTTCCCCCAAACTTCCTTCCCAATCCGTTCTAAACATCTTTTAATTTTAAATTTCTGCTTTCCAGCCTTCCACGGCCATATTGCATGTGACTCTGAAACTGTGATACCCCTGTAGTACATTTATGAGTCAAATTATTTCTTATTGTTTTACCACTTTTATCCAAATGAATCACTTGATGGCCCACCTTTGCTTCCCACCACTCAGCATATACACATCATGTTTCGGTTTTCTGTGATTGTTTTGCTCCTATCTATGACTGCAGCAAGCCGTTCTTTGCCACACTGCTGAATTGATAAGATTCTATCACATGTCTTAATGATCAGAAGTTACCTCACATCACAGTACCCTTTATTATTATTTTTTGTTTACTAATATCTGTTTACAACTTGTCTGCAACTGACTATTCCACAGTCATTTCTTGTAATCGTACTTATCAGCAAACATTCATGTCAACAAGAGAAGCAAAAGAAAACATGGCACCTCTCTATTAGTCTCATATTAAGCCTGGCCTTATCTTCTGAGACATTAAATGCACTGGTACCATTTAATCTGACACTTTTAGGTTGATACCCTGATGACCAATCAACACTAACAGCTGACTACTACAGGACTGTGTGTGAGAGGCATGAAACCGTGGCTACTAATAATACTGGACTAGTCACTAGTGCAATGAATGATGAAAAATGTCTGCACCACTAACTAGACTACATGTAGAGAGCGGGGTCCTATTGGGCCAAAACAATCCAATTGCTCACTATTTACTCTCAGCTGGAGACTCTGGATATAATTACTATTTCAGATGCTTGAGTAGAACTGAAATATCACCATTTTTTTCGCAAGATTCCAAATCTCTGGCACTTAAAGGAAAAAAAAATAGCTTTTCTATTTTAATGTGAGGAAACTGTGTTTTGACTCTAATTACTATAAAAACATAATACCTGAAATGATGAAGCAGATATTCTCGGGTATGGTTAGATAACTTTCAAATTCATATCTATCTCCCGGGGTGTCATAATTGCCTAAGAGAATTCAAGCATGTCATAATGGATAACTATTAGTAATTTATGATTGAAGCAAGTTATTCATTACTAGATTTCCATCACAAAAATATTGTATTCAAAAAATGATGCTCAGCTCCATTTCCCTTTTTCTGGCAAATAATTCAAAGAATATTCTTCTAATAATCTCTCTGAGATATGTTCCAGCTCTTGTAACTACCACTGAAGATGTGAACAAACACAACACCATTATTGTGAATTTATATTTTATCACCGGTGTACTTAGCTATTCTGGTATCTGGTGGTGTTTCCCAAGCTGATGTCCCCCTCATTATTAAGTTGAGGGGGAAAATAATTAATGCCAGTAATGCAGTGAAGACTGCTCAGTATCTGCCAGTTATGCCCCTTAATACTTTGCACCCAGGGTGGCTGCACCCCCTTTCCCCAATCTAGTATAAAATACTTCTGTATTTTACAAATAAACCAAAGCGACTGAACAGAAACCAGTGCAGAAAAGTAACTAAAAACCAAAACTGTATGTTCTTACTAAACAGAACCAAAGCAGCCATTCAACCCCTCAGGGCTTGATATAAAACACTGCACTTTATTAAGATAAAATAAAATAAAATCAACTTACTGTCACACAATTCACCAGTGTTTTCATCCCACTAAGATGGTTATTAGTTTATGCACACTACTGGTGACAACTGGAATGATAACACTTAGGCAAAGGAGTGTATAAAAGTGATTGAGATACATGTTTGAAAATTTAAGCTGAAGTCCTAATGGCAGGATGAAAATGGTGGTGAATTGTGTGGTGTTAAGTATATTTTATTTTATTTTGTCTTTATAATGCACAGTGTTTTACATCAAGCCCTGAGGGGCTGAGTGTCTGCTTTGGTTCCATTTAGTGTGAACATACAGCTTGGGTATGTTATAAATACCTTTCATTAACCTCCTTCCTACATAAGTTAATCTTTTGTCAGCTAGCTTGGAGAGAAATCATAATTACAATAGTTATATTCCAGTTTAATTTACCA
>NC_056736.1:686766281-686773781 GCF_019279795.1 Protopterus annectens | reverse complement strand
AGCGAATGCTAGTTTGCATTCAATGTTGTGATTTCAACATTTTTTTTTTGCTAAAATGTTCTTTTGAAAAGTTACTTTCACACGTGTGCATCGAACTGGTAAGCGACATTTTAAAGGTAAATCATACGCACATATAAAAAAAACATGTGCATGCATTTGTGTTACTGCCTAAACACAAAATACTGACAAAACCTAATCACATCCTAACTCAATATTTTTGCACCCCCCCCCCCATTAATTATATATACCGACTCCAAGGTCTCACAACAGTGGGAAAGTGGATATACCCTTCCCTGGTGTAACTTCAATTTTGTTAATATTTTGTGTAGAGGGAAATGAATATCATGTTTGCCACATTAACTATAGGCCCAGTAACACTGAAAGTCTTTATTCAGCAAATGTATACTGGTTACAAACTATGGCCCATTTAAATGATTGTATAGACAATAGGATGACAACTATAACCCTTCCTGGTGAACATTGTCCATAAAAACTTTTAACTTTAGGATACTCCATCATCCAAAATGCAGTCAACTTAGCACCGACAAGTTGTCTGGGACTACTCCTACATTGCTGAAGAAAAAGCTGGTGGTTCTATGCTCTGGAGCAGGGGTCATGTAGCATGTAGCTGAATGTAATAGAGAGACAGCACATTAAAACTGGAGTTTTCTCCAAGAAAGGGCAGATCTGTGAGGAAAACTAGGAGATTGTTTTCCAAGAAAGCAGCAAGGATTCCATGAAAACCAGAGTGGAGCTAGTGAAATTCAGAGTAAAAAATGGTTATTGTTGCTAGAGAATATCAAATTTCTAATAGAGAGTTAGAAGGATTCTCCAAGGACTGAAAAGGAAGTCTGTAAACTGGAAGATATTTCTAGAAGCTGTGTTGGAGGAATTGTTTTCCTAAGTTTATAGGTTCATAGGTTCATAGGTAAGTACTAGGCTATCTGCCCAAGGGCATTTATAAGCCTAGCCAGAATGTGTTGGCTTTCGCCACCCCCTTAGATTAGTTCCCTGTGCCTCTGTCCAGCAGAGCCATTAGTTCCCTGTGCCACTGTCCAGTAGAGCCACTGCAGTGATCCCTGGGGTAAAGTTTCTGTTTCCCATCCACCCGTCAAGGTTTCTCTTGAAGAGTGTTAGTGAGGGGCTCTGCCTGATGTATATTGGAATTCTGTTCCAAAGCAGAATGAGTCTCTGGGATAGGAATCTATCCCTCCAGCATGTCCTATTTATCATTGTGGTAAGGTTTATATCTCTAGAGCGTGTGGCTCTTCGGGATTTGTTTTTTTTAGGTGGAGCATGTCCATCAATTCTGGGTTGGACATGGCCTTGTATATCAGGCAGAGATCACCTCTAATTAAGTGGTATGCAACTGAGTACAGCTAGAGTTTCTTGAGTTCGGCTGCATAGGGCATCTGTTTGAGGCCAGTAATCCTCTTGGTGAGGTACTTTTGTGGTCTTTCCAGCTGTTGCAGGTGTCTTGTAAGGTACATCCCAAATGGGGCATTGTATTCTATGATGGGTCTAATGAGTGATGAGTAGAGAGGCACAATAACCTGTTTTGTTCTAGATGCGAACCCTTTTGTGATTAGGTGGGCCACATAGAAGGATTTTCTAACCACCTTGGAAATATGATTATCAAAGGAGAGATTACTATCTACTTGGGTCCCCAGATACCTTATTACATTTTCTGTATTTTAGGGGACTACCACCTATGTGGTAGTTCGTGGGTACTTTGTTTTTTCCAAAGGGGATGACTATGCACTTTTTGGCATTTAGCTTGAGGCCATGATTTTGACACCAGGTATCCATCTCAGTGACACCCATCTGGAGGGTGTCTGTATCAGCCAGAGAATCAATTATGGTCCATAGTTTGCAGTCATCTGTGAACTTGGTCAGCCATAGTCCTCCTATGCTTGCCTGTACCTCTGAGAAGTATATACCGAACAGGAGGGTCCTAGAACTGAGCCCTGGGGGACGCCACTTGTAACCGGTTTAGAGTCGGACATAGAGCTTGCAACTCTCACCATGTGAGTTCTATCCATGAGCCAGTTGGCAACCCATCTCATGACATATGGGTTTATGTTCAAGCTGGTGAGCTTGTCTATATTACTAGAATGAGGAATGGTGTTGAAAGCCTTTGTGAGGTCTAGGTAGGCTGTGTGGACCTCCTTTCCCTCATCTAATGCCTTGATAACTATCTCAAAGAAGTCCACCAGGTTTAGGAGGCATGATCTGCCCTTAACAAAGCCAAACTGGGTAGGGTTCAAGGTTTGGAGGTTCCCAATGTCTCTGTTAATGAGTTCCATGATGATGCGTTCCATAGCCTTGCAGACCAGGCTAGTCAGGCTTATAGGGCGATAGTTCCCGGGGTCTGTTGTGGCTCCACCTTTGTGGAGCAGGATAACTGTTGCTGTGCACCACTCTGTGGATACATAGCCCGTAGAAAGGCTGGGTTTGAACAGTGTGCTTAGGTGAGGGGTTAGTTAATTTTGGAGCTCTTGTAAGACACAGCCTGGGACACCGTCTGGTCCCACTGAAGCTGTGTTTTTGGCTTTGGATAGGGCTGTTTTAACTTGTGTGTCAGTGATTGACGGGGCCCTACATTCTTCTGGTATGGTTATGGGCCCTTTAGGGGGTGAGAGGGGGGTGAAGTTTGCACTAAACCTTCTGCCAGAATATTGGCAATATCAGTCGGTTCAGTGTATTTTGTGCCATTCTGCACTAACTCAGAACAGATCTGAGAGTTTCCACTTAGGTTCTTGACATAGCTAAAGAACGCTTTGTGGTTATCTTTGGAGTCATTGGCAATTTTTCTTTCGAAACTAGCCTTGGATGATTTAATGAGGGCTTGTAGTTTCTTGCTGATACTGATCAGGGATGTCTTTCCTTCTTGGGATTTTACTCTTTTCTGTACTAGTTTCCTCCTTCTGTTGTATAGCTTGTTTATGGCAGGGGTCCACCAGACTGGTTTCCTTTTCTTGGAGGAGTGAGTCTTGGTTTCACTTGGGATAGCACGATCCATGCATTCCTGCAGATGCTCATAGAGTGCCTTTGTAAAGGTTTCAGCAGGTTGGATAGCATTGTCCTTTAGCATGGGGGCTGTGAACCTTTCCACCTCAGTCTTAAGTAATGCAAAGTTTGCTTTTGAAAAGTTTTTCATGGTGGTTTCCTTGATTGGGGGTGGGGGCGGAATGTGGATATCCAGAGTGATTAGTCTATAGTCTGATCTAACCAGCGAGGGGTTGACCTCTGGTGTGGAACACCGGTCGCCCATGTTGGTGATGACCAGGTCCAATATGTTGTTCCCTCTGGTGGGGATGTTGACCAGTTGATCCAGGGAGTTCGAGTTTATAAATTCTAGGAAGCATTGGGCAAAAGAGTTAGTACTTGAGTAGTTCTCCCAGATTATGTTTGGGTAATTGAAATCACCCATTCTCCAAGGTGAGGAAAGTGAATCACTTCGGTGAAATTTTCTGCTGAAAGTAGCCATTTATAAGTACTGAACTGTTTTAGGAAAAGCAATAAGAGAGAGTGTCAGTGTCAGACAGCAATAATCACAACTGGGAAAATTCATGCATTCTGTATTTTGATTGCCTGCTTCCTGGAAACAATGCTCACATGATTAGTGTTGCCTGCTTTATATTGTTCCCCAAGCTGGAGTGAAGCATATCTTACTTCTTACCTGAAAAAATGTTTTTTTACTGCAAGCTGAACACACACACACACATAAATAAATATATATATATATATATATGGGTCCCCTTCAGATGAAAGCTCGACTTTCATATGGCCGAGACCATATGATTGAAATTTTAAAAGTTCGAACAGTCTGAATAGAGATCTTCATACAGCATGGAACGGGAAGATTTCCCTTTCCTGCAATGTAGTGCGATCTTAAAGTTAGTATGTTTAAATAGCTGGGGGGGTGTGGAGGTGCAAGGGGACTTGCCCCCCTGCTAGAAACATTTAGTTTATTTTTTTGTTTGTTTTATTTTTTTTTAACATGTTCGAACTTTTAAATGTTCGATCATATGGTCTTGACCATATGAAAGTCAAACATTTGAAAGTTCGATCATGTGAAGTAGACCCACATAAATATATATATATATATATATATATATATATATATATATATATATATATATATATATATATATATATATATATATATATATATATATATATAGGTTTACTATCAAAATGTTAAGGTGACTTACCTCGACTATGCACATCCCCGACCTGGAACAACAATAAAATATCCAGCCAACTGCTCAGAATGTTGATTTTTTTGAAGGAAAGAATTGACATTCGACCGCTTATCATCCAGAAAAAACATACACTATGATGCAGAGAATTTCCTACTGTTTTCCAGGGGTGCAAGCCCCCCTGCACCCCCAACACTCCCTGCTACTTATATATTCTAACTCCAAGATCGGACTACAGTGAGGAAAAAGATAATTTTACCAATCCCCACTGCAGTGTGTGTGTGTGTGTGTGTGTGTGTGTGTGTGTGTGTGTGTGTGTGTGTGTGTGTGTGTGTGTGTGTGTATGTGTGTATGTGTGTATGTGCATATCTTCTTCTTCTTCTTCTTCTTTTGGCTGCTCCCGTTAGGGGTCGCCACAGCAGATCAACTTTTTCCATTTCTTCCTGGCCTCTGCATCTTGATCTGTCACACCAACTGCCTGCATGTCCTCTCTCACCACATCCATAAACCTTATCTTAGGCCTTCCTCTTTTCCTGTTACCTGGCAGCTTCATCCTTAGCATCTTTTTCCCAATATACTCTGCATCCCTCCTCAGCACATGTCCAAACCAATGTAATCTTGCCTCTCTGGCTTTGTCTCCAAACCTTCCAACCTGGGCTGACCCTCTAATATACTTATTCCTAATCTTGTCCATCCTCGTCACACCCAGTGCAAATCTTAACATCTTCAACTCTGCCACATCAAGCTCTGACTCCTGCCTTTTTGTCAATGCCACTGTCCCCAACCCGTATAACATAGCTGGTCTCACTACCCTCTTGTAGACCTTCCCTTTCACTCTTACTGGTACTCGTCTGTCACAAATCACTCCTAACACTCTTCTCCACCCACTCCATCCTGCCTGTACTCTCTTCTTCACATCTCTTCCACACTCACCATTACTCTGAACTGTTGATCCCAAGTATTTAAACTCATCCACCTTCGCCATCTCTACTCCCTGCATCCTCACCATTCCTCTATCCTCCCTCTCATTTACACACATATATTCTGTCTTAGTCCTGCTGACCTTCATTCCTCTTCTGTCTGGAGCATATCTCCACCTCTCCAGGGTCTTCTCCACCTGTTCCCTACTCTCACTACAGATCACAATGTCATCTGCAAACATCATAGTCCACGGGGACTCCTGTCTGATCTCGTCTGCCAACCTGTCCATCACCATTGCAAATAAGAAAGGGCTCAGAGCTGATCCTTGATGTAATCCCACCTCCACCTTAAACACATCCGTCACTTCCACCGCAGACCTCACCGCTGTCACACTACCCTCGTACATATCCTGTACTTACATACTTCTCTGACACTCCTGACTTCCTCATACAATACCAAAATTCCTCTCTAGGCACCCTGTTATATGCTTTCTCTAAATCCACAAAGACACAATGCAACTCCTTCTGACCTTCTCTGTACTTCTCCATCAACACTCTCAGAGCAAACATTGCATCTGTAGTGCTCTTTCCTGGCATGAAACCATACTGCTGATCACTAATCATCACCTCCCTTCTTAACCTAGCTTCCACTACTCTTTCCCATAACTTCCTACTGTGACTGATCAGTTTAATCCCTCTATAGTTACTACAGCTCTGCACATCACCCTTATTCTTAAAAATCGGTACCAAAACACTTTTTCTCCATTCATCAGGCATCCTCTTACTTTCCAAGATTTCATTAAACAATCTAGTTAAAAACTCTACTGTCATTTCACCTAAACACCTCCATGCTTCCACAGGTATGTCATCTGGACCAACAGCCTTTCTGTTCTTCATCCTCTTCATAGCTATCCTTACTTCCTCCTTGCTAATCCACTGCACTTCATGATTCACTATCTGCACATCATCCAACCTTCTCTCCCTCTCATTCTCTTCATTCATCAACCCCTCAAAGTACTCTTTCCATCTGCTCAACACACTCTCCTCGCTTGTGAGTACGTTTCCCTCATTATCCTTTATCACCCTTACCTGCTGCACATCTTTACTAGCTCAGTCCCTCTGTCTAGGCAATCAGTACAGGTCCTTTTCTCCCTCCTTAGTGTCCAACCTTTTATACAACTCTTCATACGCCTTATCCTTAGCCTTCGCCACCTCTCTCTTTGCAATGCACCTCATCTCCTTATACTCTTGTCTACTTTCTTCATCTCTTTGACAATCCCACTTCTTCACCAACCTCTTTCTCTGTATACTCTCCTGTACTTCTTCATTCCACCACCAGGTCTTCTTGTCCTCCTTCCTCTTTCCATATGTCACACCAAGCACCCTTCTAGCCATCTCTCTTACTAGCTCTGCTGTAGTTACCCAGCTATTCGGTATCTCTTCACTGCCACCCAGTGCCTGTCTTAACTCTTCCCTGAACATCACCTCACAATTACCCTTTTTCAATTTTCACCATTTGATCCTTGGTGCTGCCCTCACACTCATCCTCCTCTTCTTGATCACCAATGGCATCCTACAAACCACCATCCTATGCTGTCTAACTACACTTTCCCCTGCCACCAATTTACAGTCTCCAATCTCCTTCAGATTGGCCCTTCTACATAAGATATAATCCACCAGTGTGCATCTTCCTCCACTCTTGTATGTCACCCTATGCTCCTCCCTCTTGTTAGAATACGTATTCATCACAGCTATGTCCATCCTTTTCGCAAAATCCACTACTATCTCACCTTCTGCATTCCTTTGCTTAACACCATACCTACCCATCACTTCCTCATCCACTCTATTCCCTTCAACAACATGCCCATTGAAATCTGCTCCAATCACCAGTCTCTCACCCTTGGGTACAGTCATCACCGCTTCATCCAACTCACTCCAAAATTTTTCTTTCTCTTCCATCGCAGACACAACTTGTGGAGCATATGCACTAACAACATTCTTCATTACACCATCAATTTCCAGCTTCATAAACATCACTCTATCTGACCCTCTTTTCACCTCCAAAACACTCATAGCATACTGTTCCTTCAGGATAATGCCTACGCCATTTCTCCTCCCATCCACACCATTATAAAACAATTTGAAACCACCTCCGATACACCTAGCCTTGCTCCCCTTCCATCTGGTCTCTTGCACACACAATATACCAACCGTCCTTTGGTTCATCATATCAGCTAGCTCCCTCCCTATACCAGTCATACTACCAACATTCAAAGTTCCAACCCTCACTATCACAGTCCTAGCCTTTACCTGCCTTCAGGCATGCCTTCTGCCTCTTCTCCTCCTTCAGACAACAGTATATATATGTATACACA